>NC_029780.3:83843868-83844978 GCF_000817695.3 Arachis duranensis | reverse complement strand
AAATTAAAATAGCAAATTTGATAAAAAGATTGTTTTTATAATTTTGTTTTGTCATTTTTATGTATAGAAGATTAGAAAATAGTAATTTTTAACTAAATTAATTTATATTTGTTGTATTCAATTTAAATAAGTAATAAATTATCTTATTTTAATTTATTCCTTAAATTTATATATCATAAAAATTAAATCAAATAATTAATATACATAATTTTAAATTGTGTAATACTTAAATATCTATTCAAATCAATTAGTTGATATAATTAATTTATCATAATGAATTGACTTTAATGAGTTAAACAAAATAAAGCAGAAGCATGCTACGTTGATTCTATCTTTAAAGATAAAAATTCGATTTTTATATAATAGAATAGATAGAATAGATAATATAATAAACGGCGAGAAAGAGAAAGATAAATATTTTAAATCCTAAGTTGTTTCATTTGGATATTGCAATGTGGGTATCACATTATTTTACTTATTCTACCCTATAGACCCTTTTGTAACTTTATTTCAGTATTAATGGAATTTCACTACCTTTAAGTACTAAATTAAAATTCAAAATAAAACTGAAAAAAAAGTAAAGAGTATAAAATTATTGATTAAAAAATACTCTAAATAATAAAAAGCCAAATTAACTTTAATATTAAACTCATTAATACGATTTTAATTTTATATAATAGTTAGAAAATAGATTAGTAAAAGCAAATGGAAGAATGACTTTAATTAGTATTTGATAAAATATTCATTTTAGAATAACTAAATAAATAAAATTATGATATTATTAAAAATAATACATTTTTATGGTAAAAAATTATATTTAAATAAAATATTTATAAAATATAAAATTTAGAGTAACATAGTTTCATGAACATTAATCAATTATGAAATAACATCAAATTATAATATAATTTATTTATGAAAAAATAATCAATAATTAATATTAATAAATATAAAAATCATCCAAACACTTTGATTAAAAGTATGAGTGGTTAATTATTATTCATTATTAATAATATTTTGTTCATAACAAAAAATGAAAATATAATTATTTAGATTTAGATTTTAAAAAAATAAACGTATAAGTAACAAATGATATATTTTATCTTGTAT
>NC_029780.3:83833536-83841033 GCF_000817695.3 Arachis duranensis | reverse complement strand
AAATAATAATTTGTCACTAATAAAATTTTAGGATAATGAATAAAAAATAGAATTATATTAATATAATTAAAATCAATATAATTAAAATAGTTAAAAATATTTTTGATTGATAATTAGGTTAATAATGCATTAATTATTGATTTTATATAATTATAATAGAGATATTTTTCTAAATTAATATAATTATGAATTATTCATTAAATGCTAAGTATAATATTGTTATATAATTATAATTAAGATAATTTTCTGAAATAAATTTAAAAGAGATTAGTATAATTATAATAAAGAGATTATCTTAAATTAGTATAATTATGTATCATTCATTACATACTAATTATAATATAATTATATCAATTAAAGATAATTTTTAAAAATAAATTTAAAAGAGAGAAATAGTGCAATTATTTTGGAAGAAAAATGGGTTCACGAGAAAGTGACACCTCACTTTCATTAGTTGGAGAAAAACACAATTTTAGTATATTAAATAGAAGTAGATTGGTATAAATTATGATAGATTACATAACATTTGAAAAGAAAATAAAATGAATAAGAAGAAAATAAAAATAAATAGAATAGATAGAAGACTACAATAAAATAAATTAAATGGTACATTTCATATCACATTCGTTTCAATAATAATAATAATAAATAAAAATACGTCAACTTGATATCTAAGAAAAAAATGATAAGATAAAATCATAATACAGTTCTAAAGTAAAAGCTTAAATTAGAACATAATATCATTACATAATACATATTGAAAGTAATTTCACATTACAATATACCACAAACAGATAAATGACTTAAATTTAAATACGAAACATTTTTTATTTATGTATACATGATAACACCATGGTCTATAAATAATTTTTTATTTATACATACATGATAACACCATGGTCTATAAATACTTCATAGATAACATATCTTATAGAGCTCTGAATGATAAGCATGAAAGTTAGAGAGTGTGGTAGTTTGTATCCACGATAATTGTCTTCTTGTAACGATGCCTTATAGGAAGAAAAAGAATTGTTGTAAAAGCTATCAAATGAAAGAGTAATTGGTAAACGAATGATATTTTCTTCTAGCATACATGGTCTTTTATAGTGGTAAAATAAAAATAGAAGGAATCAAATTTTATATTTTTATATTAGGAATAGAATTTGATAGTTATCCTAATAAAATTATTATTATTATCAATATAAATGGGTTAACAACTTGCCACTAATAAAATCATTAGATAATGAATAAGAATTAGAAGGATATCAATATAATTAAAATGAATATAATTAAAATATTTAAAAATATTTTTGATTGATAATTAGTTTAATGATGTATTAAATATTGATTTTATATAATTATAATAAAGATATTTTTCTAAATTAGTATAATTATGTATTATTAATTAAATGCTAATTATAGTATAATTATAATAAAGATATTTTTATAAAATAAATTTAGAAGAGAAAATAGGACATTCATTTTGGCGGAAAAATAGATTCACAAAGAATCGACACCTCACTTTCATTAGTTGGGAAAAATCCAGTTTTAGTATATTAAGTAGATGCAAAAATCATGTTTAAAAAAATGTGTCAAATTTGCAATTTAATTCCATATGCATAATGTCAAATTGTCAATAAGAATCTGACGATATCCTATTTTAAAAAACATGTTTGTATTAAAAGAAAATGTTTTAATTTGGATTTCAAAATATTATTATTCACCTTGCTTTTTCCAATAAAAGGAGTATATCAATATGCTAGTGTCATCATTCACATGCACAAAACTAAGCTAATAATAATAAAGGTTGACATATAATAAAAGTAAGATAGAAGAAATGTTATGTTTAACAGAAAAAATATTGAGAATTAATCTATGTATTAATTTTTTTTAAGACTAAAATGTTTGTTTTTAATATTTTTGTGAACTAATTTAAATAATTACTCTGTTAGAAAATAGACTGAAGACTAATTTGTCTATTAGAATAAAACTTTGGAGGTTGATTAATATATATTTTTTTTAAGAACTACAATATATGTTTTTAAAATCTTGAAGACTAATTTGGTTAATTATTCTAAAATATAGCAATTTTTTAAAAACTGTCTTAGTATAAAAAAATTCAGCAAATATTGAGTTTGATATTTAAAATTGCAAACATAGATGTGTTTTAGTTTTAGAACGATATATGCTTGTTATTTTTTTTATTCGTTTTGGAGGGAAAACGAAGGCATGAGAGATCGACACGTCACCTTTAGTAGCTGAGGGAAAACCCAGTTTTAGTATATTAAGTAGATATCTTAGGTACAACAAAAATTAATTTAAAATAATCTAAAATTTTTTATTTTGTATTTTTTTATTATTAGTTAAATAAATGAATAAGTTTAGAAGTAATAGGTATGTAAATATAAGTATTATATATTGTTGGTATTTTCAATTGAAGTTACAAACCTGTGAGATTAGAAAATCAGAGATTTTAACTTTAGCAATATTTGAATTAGATCGGGAAAGTAACCTGCAAAATATTTTAATACTTAAAGAGTAAAGTTCTCAGGTGCTTGGAGTGATTAAGTTACCTGCTAAATTTTTCTTTTCCCTTTTATTCTCCTTTTCGAGGTAACAATTTTTTAGACATTTACTGTTTTATTGTGTGCTTTTAATGCTATAAATCTATGACTTTATTAATTTTTATACAACGTTTGTTGACTAGTAACTTTGGATTTTCTTTTACTTATAATCATGAATATTATTTTTGTCCAAAACAATGTCTCAATTTGAGTTTCTTGACTTATTGGCTTTGTGATGCGAACCCAAATCTAAACCATCAAGACCCAGCTCAAGAGGAACAAATTGAAGATAAAAAAGAAGAGAGTAATAGGCCAGAGATATTAGGTCCTAGAAGAAAGAAACGCTAAATTTAACATCAAAATTATGTGATGTAACAAATTGCTTTTAGAATGCCTACCTAGCAAAGTTAGTTATATTTGAGTATGAGAATGATTGATATAGGGTAAAAGTAGCATCAAGAGAGAGTAGAGAATTATCATTTAGCCATTAGAGAGTTGGCTCTGGAGTATAACCCTCACTCGAAGCAGGAAAACGTTTGTGCTCGTACTCCTTTTCATTCATACTATTCACTAGTAATACACACTAATTCAGTATACCTTCTTTCCATTATACAAATTCATTACAAATCCTATTACACATCTATCATTGGTGCTCTCGTTGAGAGATGGTGGATACCGATGAACTCCGACGATCCCAAGTAGAAATTGGTTCCTCTTCAGCTGGGCCTTGTTGGTTTGGATTTGGGTTCGCATCACTTTGTCAAGAGTATTCGAATTTATAGGAACATGCATAAGTAATTTTCTGCACTTTTAAACGTCAAAATTTCTTGAAAAACTTTTCAGTTTCCTTCATGGAGTTGTAATTTCTCTTGGTTTGCGAACCACTAATTGTAATTATAACTTCTCTCTCCATCAATCAATACTACATTAGTTTTCAATTAAATACCTCCACTTTAATTTTTACTTTTCAATTTTTCCAAAATTTGATTTACTCCATCTACTCAAAACACCAAAAAGTTTCATCTTTCTTCTCCGAAAAGATTCCTTGAAGTTTTCTCCGTTTGCACACAGGGACCATTCCCATACGCTAGCACCTTCTTTTTTCACTATTCCTAGGCTACGAATCTAAAGGGGTTCTTGCCTTCGAAGAAGATTTTGCTTCCACATTTGTTGATCCCCCTTTTTCATTTACTAAATCCAAGCAAAAATTTTTATTTCTTGTTGCCTTTACTTAACTAAAAATTAAGCAACTAGCCATTGCAACATACATTCACTTATGCATCGTTTGAAATTTTGATTCAACGAAAATTGTAGGGGTAGAGATACCACTATTAGGACTTTTTTGTTTGTTTTATATATCCATTTTCTGGATTTGTTGCTCCCTTTCTGGATTTTCCAGAATTTTGATGGAATTTCTCATGAATCTTTCTAGTAAATTCCAGAAATTTCCTTTAAAACGTAGTAGTAATGTCCCTGTAAGTTTTTTGAAATGCCAAGGAAGAAAGTTGTTGCGATTCACAAGCACGCTGCAACCTCCAAACATCTGAGATTCTGACCTGCCCCAGTACCTTTAGCGAACCCAAACAGTAGAATTGAAGTGGATATTTATTCTTGGGTCTTTGAGAAAGTGAAGTCGACTCCCTCTTCTATCATTCAAGAAGAGTTGGATAATTTATGAGAGGCTTTGGTTATTTTTAACTCTGACTTCGGT
Organism: Arachis duranensis; assembly: GCF_000817695.3. Lineage (NCBI taxonomy): Eukaryota > Viridiplantae > Streptophyta > Magnoliopsida > Fabales > Fabaceae > Arachis > Arachis duranensis. Next base: position 83,836,758 of record NC_029780.3, on the reverse strand, counting down.
AACTTATATGTGTTGTCAATTCCAGGACCTGATGATCGCTTGTGCCATATAAATGAGCATGCTGGAAATGCTTCGGATCGGCTAGGGATGTTTGAGACTCTGTTTTCTCGACTCAAAGTCTGACTTCCATTTTATGATTTTTAGATAAATATTCTGAAATACACTGGATGTGCTCCTTCACAACTCCACTCCAATAGTTGGCCATTATTCGTAACTTTGAACTATTGTGTTCATTTTTGGATCTCAAACTTTCAATTAGAGCCTTATTTTATTTTTTCACTTTGACCATGCCTTTTTAGTTTCCAAGATTGTGGGTTTATCTCTTTCTGAGGTAACCCAAATAGAAGAATATTTAATCTTTTTGAGGAATCTTACCATGGATTTAAGGAAAAAGTTTTCAAAATTGAAAGGGTAGAGGGTACAACACCTTTTTTCATGACTATAGAGGATGAAAAAAGGTTTAACCTTTATTAGAACTTTAATGTCTCATCTTTGACAATCCGGATTTAAGTTGTCAACGCTTCCGAGCTCGTGAGCATTAACATGCTCATGGGATTGTGGAACAAATGTCCCTGAAGCTTGAGAGATATTATAGTCGATGAGCATGTTGCTCGAAATTCCTTTATGACTTTAGCTTTTGACTTCTTAATTCCTTTATTTATACTTTGAATGCCTTCTTTTTCTTTTGACCTTTTGAACTCACAAGAATATCTTCTTTTGACAGTTAACATGGCTGGAGGAATTGCAGCCATTGCTGCTATGAAGAAAAGGTTACAATCTCAATCCAACCCCCTAATTAACTTTAGTGGCGACAGAGTGTCTTCATCGAACGCGATGAGTAAATTTCCCCCGCCTCCTAAGTTTGAAGGAAATAGAGAAGGACAAGGTCCTGAAAGTCCATAACTTGGAGGAATATTCTCCTACTAATTCTCCAAAAGTCCATAACTTGGAGGAATATTCTCCTACTAATTCTCCAAAGAAGAAGAAATCAAAGAATAAGGAAAAAAGCCTTCTGAACAACATGGAGTTCCCTTCCCAACTTCATTTGGCTATGTGTTGGAGAAGAAATTTTGAACTTCCAACTTTGCGGATTCATATCTTCTGACGGAAGATACCGAGTTGGGACTTGCTAAGATGCCTTTGGAGGACACCTTGCCCCGTGTTCAGAGGATGCTCCTCCGCTCGACCACTACGTCCGTGATGCCGAGGTGGAGATCTCAAACCTTTGCTCTAAGTTTGTGACGAATGATAAAAAAATTGACAATGCCAACTCTCAAATTAAGGGCTTAAATGCCTCATTTACTTCTCTTCAAGAGAAGCACCTTACCCTTCAAGGTGAGGTTAAGAGCTTGGAGTAGGCCAAGCCTTCTTCTAATGGAGCTCATGATTGATGCGTGAGCATCTTTTCTCTATTTTCTTATTATTTTAGACATGAATTTATTGAGATTTATTGAGATTTTAGTGTTTAAAGCCTATTTAGATGCTACTTTGAGTCGCTCTATGGTTTTTGATTATTTCAGGTAAAGTTTGGATCAGTTTGACAGAGTTCGTGTATAAGAAAAGAAAAGAATCCTGAATCTGTTGAGCTAGCACTAAACGCCGCGTCTGTCGTTTAGTGCCCAGACGTTTTGTAATATGTGCAGCCATTTTGTGAAGACGGCGCTAAACGCGGACCTGGGCATTTAGTGCCAGGTACCTCGTAACGTGTGCGAGCAAGCTGTGAAGGTGACACTAAACGCCGCTACCTGGCATTTAGTGCCAGGACACCCGAGACTTCACCAATTAATTCTGTTCGAGCGGGGCTAAATGTGGACCTGGGAGTTTACCGCTAGGTGCTTCGTAACTCGTACCCAAGCTCACTGCCTTGAAGGATGCCAAATGTCGAGTCTGGTGTTTAGCGCTATGAAGATAGCAACAATTGGAAAGCTCACAGCCTCGAGGGGTGCTAACTCTGATTCTGGTGTTTAGTGCCAATAGCGCGGATCCAATTTTAATGAAGGGGCTCCATTAGTTAGATTTGGGTTATATTTATTGTATTTTATTTTGTTTTGGTTTTTATTTACAAACACAATCTTTTGGGTCTTAGTAGTTATTATTCTATTTTATTTTCAAATCAAATTAAATTAGATATAAAAGAGAAAAGATTTAGCCCTTCGGGCTTCTTCTTCTCTTCTTTCGGATTCTAGACTTTACACACTTTTGGAACCCCATTTTTTCTCTGAGTCATGAGCAACTAAACCTTCCCTGTGAAGGTTAGGAGCTCTGGTTATTCTATGGATTAATACTATTGTCACTCTATTTTAATTAATGTATTAATTTAAATTCAAGGATTACTTTCGTTCTTCATCTTAAGAATTTGAGTGTAGTGGAAAATAACTCTTGTTCTACATGAATTCTTGTTGATTTTTGGAAAAGTTAACTCACCTAAATAATAGCTTGAAACTAGATTCCTTCTAAATCACTAATTGCCTAGACTTAATGGGATACGTGATATATAATCCTCTTATATTTGGGAAATTAGGGTTTTTGTGGCTCATAAACTAGAATTGAACCTAACCCTTTAATCTATATTAAGTGACTAAGGAATTGGCGGTTGATTAGGTTAGAGGAGACTAAATCCCTAAGGAATTAGGGTTTTGTCAATTACAGTTTGCCATGAATTGAATCTTGCATGATTAAAGTAGTTGGTAAGTGATGAGTGGATAATTTATACGCTTTTTGGCATTGTTTTTAGTATGTTTTTAGTATGATCTAGTTAGTTTTTAGTATATTTTTATTAGTTTTTAGTTAAAATTCACTTTTCTGGACTTTACTATGAGTTTTTGTGTTTTTCTGTGATTTCAGGTATTTTCTGACTGAAATTGAGGGTCCTGAGCAAAAATCTGATTCAGAGACTGAAAAGGACTGCAGATGCTGTTGGATTCTGACCTCCCTGCACTCGAAGTGGATTTTCTGGAGCTACAGAAGCCCAATTGGCACGCTCTCAATGGCGTTAGAAAGTAGACATCCTGGGCTTTCCTGCAATGTATAATAGTCCATACTTTGCCCGCGATTTGATGGCCCAAACTGGCATTGCAAATCAGCCTCAGAATTCCCAGCGTTTAACGCTGGAACTGGCATAAAAATTGGAGTTAAACGCCCAAACTGGCATGAAAGCTGGCGTTTAACTCCAGAAAAAGTCTCTACAAAGGAAAGCTTCAATGCTCAGCCCAAGCACACACT
>NC_029780.3:83833038-83833419 GCF_000817695.3 Arachis duranensis | reverse complement strand
AAAACTACTTTTAGAGATTCATTTTATACCTCATGACATTTTACATCTGAATTTGTATTTTCTACGACATGAGTCTCTAAACCCCATGGTTGGAGGTGAGGAGCTCTGCTGTGTCTTGATGGATTAATGCAATTACTACTGTTTTTCATTCAATCATGCTTGCTTCCATTCTAAGATATCACTTGTTCTTAAACCGGATGAATGTGATGATCCGTGACACTCATCATCATTCTTAACTATGAACGTGTGCCTGACAACCACCTCTGTTCTACCTTAGATTGAGTAGATATCTCTTGGATTCTTTAACCGGAATCTTCGTGGTATAAGCTAGAACTGATGGCGGCATTCAAGAGAATCCGGAAGGTCTAAACCTTGTCTGTG
>NC_029780.3:83829968-83831933 GCF_000817695.3 Arachis duranensis | reverse complement strand
AAACAAGAGGATAATGAATCCCTTTATAATGCCTGGGAGAGGTATAGAGGTATGCTAAGAAAATGCCCCTCTGAAATGTTTTCAGAGTGGGTGCAGTTAGACATCTTTTACTATGGGCTTACAGAAAAAGCTCAGATGTCTTTAGACCACTTAGCTGGTGGATCTATACACATGAGGAAGACAATTGAAGAGGCTTAAGAGCTTATAGACACTGTTGCTAGAAATCAACATTTATACTCTAGCAATGAGTTCTCTACACAAGAGGAAGTCATGGCAGTAGCCACTGATCCTAATCCTCAAGAACAGATGATTGAGCTTAATCAACAATTGCACCTGATGACAAAACAATTAGCAGAATTTAAAGAGATGCTCCAAGAGACTAAAATTGCTAACAAGAACATAGAACTGCAATTGAATCAGGCAAAACAGCAGATATCTAAACAGATAACAGAGGAATGCCAAGCAGTTCAACTAAGGAGTGGGAAGACATTGAATAACACTGCTCAAAGTAGCAAAAAGCCAAACAAGGAACAATTGACAGAGGATAACCAAACCACTGTTCAAAATCCCTCTGAGGACAGTAAGAGCCCAGAGAGGAGCACTTTTGGCGTTCAAACGCCAGTAAAGGGAGGAGAGTTGGCGTTAAACGCCCATTCCCTGCCCAATTCTGGCATTCAAATGCCAGAGAAGGGAGAGAAGTTGGCGTTAAACGCCCAATCTTCACCCAATCCTGGCGTTCAGACGCTAAGGGAGGATCAGACACCTGAGAGTGCTGACAGTAATCCCTCTAAAAAGGCTTCTTCAACCACTTCTGTAAGGAATAAACCTGTAGCAACTAAGGTTGAAGAATATCAAGCCAAGATGCCTTATCCTCAGAAACTCCGCCAAGCGGAACAGGATAAGCAATTTGCCCGCTTTGCAGACTATCTACGAACTCTTGAAATAAAGATTCCATTTGTAGAGGCACTTGAGCAAATACCTTCTTATGCTAAGTTCATGAATGAGATCTTAAGTCATAAGAAAGATTGGAGAGAAACTGAAAAAGTATTTCTCACTGAAGAATGCAGTGCAGTCATTCTAAAAAGCTTACCAGAAAAGCTTCAAGATCCAGGAAGCTTTATGATACCATGCACATTAGAAGGAGCTTGCACCAAGACAGCCCTGTGTGATCTTGGAGCAAGTATCAATCTAATACCGGCATCCACTATCAGAAAGCTTGGGTTGACTGAAGAAGTCAAACCAACCCGGATATGCCTCCAACTTGCTGATGGCTCCATTAAATATCCATCAGGCATAATAGAGGACATGATTGTCAAGGTTGGGCCATTCACCTTTCCAACTGACTTTGTGGTGCTGGATGTAACACCCTACCATACAGAGTCTTATGCTTAAGTCATAATTCAGAGATGGCAAGGTATTACGACCTCTAAAATAAAAATTAGTAACTGGACGAACTCTCATTGATGTACAAAAAGGGGAAGTAACCCTGAGAGTCAATGAGGATGAGTTCAAGTTGAATGCTGTAAAAGCTATGCAGCATCCAGACACACTAAATGACTGCATGGGCGCTGACATTATTGACTCTTTGGTGGAAGAGATCAATATGACTGAAAGTTTAGAATAAGAGCTTGAGGACATATTCAAAGATGCTCAGCCTGATCAAGAAGAACCAGAGGAAACAAAGGAATTTTCGAAAATTCCTCAGGAGGAGGATAAGCCTCCTAAACCTGAACTTAAACCACTACCACCGTCCTTGAAGTATGCATTTCTGGGAGAGGGTGACACTTTTCCAGTGATTATAAGCTCTGCTTTAAATCCACAGGAAGAGGAAGCACTAATTCAAGTGCTAAAGACACACAAGACAGCTCTTGGGTGGTCCATAAGTGATCTTAAGGGTATTAGCCCAGCTAGATGCATGCACAAGATCCTATTGGAGGATAATGCCAAACCAGTGGTCCAACCACA
>NC_029780.3:83825962-83827235 GCF_000817695.3 Arachis duranensis | reverse complement strand
AAGTTCATTGTTAATGGACAGAGGATCAAGCATTATCTTGAAAACAATTTTGAGCAAGAATGCTCAAAACTGAGACTTGAGTGATTCTCAGTGAAGGTCCAGCTAAAGACAGTAAAGAAGCGCTTGCTGGGAGGCAACCCAGTCATTAGCAGGTTATATGTTTTGTTTCTACAAGGGCAAATATCAAAAATGAAGGAATTCACAGAGTTACAGAAGGATTCAGTGCAAAAAGCAGAGAAAAAGAGCTTACTGGCGAAAAATTGCTAGTAAGGGGTACTTTGGGCGTTAAACGCCAGAATGGGCACCATTCTGGGCGTTTAACGCTAGTAAAGGTGCCATTTTGGGCGTTAAACGCCAGAATGGGCACCATTCTGGGCGTTTAACGCCAGGTGTGCAGCATCCTGGGCGTTTAGCAAAATGCCCAGTGATAAAGGGAATTCTGGCGTTTAACGCCAGCCAGGGCACCTGGCTGGGTGTTAAACGCCCACAATGGCTAGCAAATGGGCGTTAAACGCCAGAATGGATGCCATTCTGGGCGTTTAACGCCAGAAAGGTGGGGGACTGAGATTTTGCTTTCCAATCAATTTTTTTTCAAACTTTCTTTTTTTGACCCATACTTTTCTACATAAACACATTTCAATCTTTCATCATTCACCTTCAAATCTTCAAAAATCAGAATCATTCTTCAAATCTCTCTCAAATCCTTCCCAAATCTTGATCAAAAACTCAACTTTCTCTCAATTTCTTTCCATATCTTCTCAAATCTCCTTCCAAATTTTCGAAATCTCTCCTCCCCCCTTATAAAAACACGTTCGGCCCCCTTATTCCCCCACACCATTCGAATTTGCTCTTCTCCTCTCTCTCTCTTCTTTCCTTTCTTTTGCTTGAGGACAAGCAAACCTCTAAGTTTGGTGTGCTTTTCCGTGATCACTAAGCCAAGATTCATCAAGATCATGGCTCCTAAGGGAAAACAAACCAATTTGAGAGGAAAGAAAGAGAATAATCTAAAGAATCTTTGGAATCAAGAAAAGTTCTTAACCAAAGAACATGAAGACCATTATCACAAAATAATGGGTCTGAGGTCAGTGATCCCGGAAGTTAAATTTGATCTGAAAGAAGATGAATATCCGGGGATCTAAGAGCAAATTCAAAACAGAGGATGGGAAGTTCTAACCAATCCTGAGATAAAGGTTGGAAGAAATATGGTTCAGGAATTCTACTCAAATCTGTGACTAACAGATAAGCAGAGAATGACTGAAACTGCTTACCATAC
>NC_029780.3:83823355-83824634 GCF_000817695.3 Arachis duranensis | reverse complement strand
TATTTTTATTAGTTTTTAGTTAAAATTCACTTTTTTGGACTTTACTATGAGTTTGTGTGTTTTTCTGTGATTTCAGGTATTTTCTGGCTGAAATTGAGGGTCCTGCGCAAAAGTCTGATTCAGAGACTGAAAAGGACTGCAGATGCTGTTGGATTCTGACCTCCCTGCACTCTAAGTGAATTTTCTGGAGCTACAGAAGCCCAATTGGTGCGCTCTCAACAGCGTTGGAAAGTAGACATCCTGGGCTTTCTAGCAACGTATAATAGTCCATACTTTGCCCGTGATTTGATGGCCCAAACTGGCGTTGCAAATCAGCCTCAGAATTCCCAGCGTTTAACGCTGGAACTGGCATAAAAATTGGAGTTAAACGCCCAAACTGGCATGAAAGCTGGCGTTTAACTCCAGAAAAAAGTCTCTACACATGAAAGCTTCAATGCTCAGCCCAAGCACACACTAAGTGGACCCAGAAGTAGATTTTTACGTCATTTACTCATTTCTGTATACCCTAGGTTACTAGTTCACTATTAATAGGATCTTTTGACATTGTATCTGTACCTCATGACACTTACACGTTTCCTTGTGTACCTTCCACGGCATGAGTCTCTAAACCCCATGGTTGGGGGTGAGGAGCTCTTCTGTGTCTTGATGGATTAACGCAATTACTACTGTTTTTCATTCAATCATGCTTGCTTCCATTCTAAGATATCACTTGTTCTTAAACCAGATGAATGTGATGATCCGTGACACTCATCATCATTCTCAACTATGAACGTGTGCCTGACAACCACCTCCGTTCTACCTTAGATTAAGTAGATATCTCTTGGATTCTTTAACTGGAATCTTCGTGGTATAAGCTAGAACTGATGGCGGTATTCAAGAGAATCCGGAAGGTCTAAACCTTGTTTGTGGTATTCTGAGTAGGATTCAATGATTGAATGACTGTGACGAGCTTCAAACTCCTGAGGGCGGGGATTTAGTGACAGACGCAAAAGAATCATTGGATTCTATTCCGGCCTGATTGAGAACCGACAGATGGATAGCCGTGCCGTGACAGGGTGCGTTGAACATTTCCACTGAGAGGATGGGAGGTAGCCATTGACAACGGTGAAACCCTTGCATACAGCTTGCCATGGAAGGAGCCTTGCGTGCTTGAAGAAGAAGACAGTAGGAAAGTAGAGATTCAGAAGATGGAGCATCTCCAAAACCTCAACCTATTCTCCATTACTGCAAAACAAGTAATCATTTCATGTTCTTTTGCTTTTCACAATCAATCCTGATA
>NC_029780.3:83822083-83822259 GCF_000817695.3 Arachis duranensis | reverse complement strand
CCAGAGCTCCACACCTTAATCTATGGTGTGTAGAAACTCCACCGTTGAAAATACATAAGAACAAGGTTTAGGCATGGCCGTGAGGCCAGTTTCCTAATGATCTAAGAACTAGATGTCCGAAGATTCCAAATACAATAGTAAAAGGTCCTATATATAGAAAACTAGTAACCTAGGGT
>NC_029780.3:83821575-83821810 GCF_000817695.3 Arachis duranensis | reverse complement strand
AACTATCATATATTGCTGGAAAGCCCAGGATGTCTACTTTCCAACGCCGTTGAGAGCACGCCAATTGAACTTCTGTAGATCCAGAAAATCCACTTCGAGTGCAGGGAGGTCAGAATCCAACAGCATCTGCAGTCCTTTTCTGTCTCTGAATCAGATTTTTGCTCAGGTCCCTCAATTTCAGCCAGAAAATACCTGAAATCACAGAAAAACACACAAACTCATAGTAAAGTTCAGA
>NC_029780.3:83815061-83816120 GCF_000817695.3 Arachis duranensis | reverse complement strand
CTTGCTCCTGCTCATACGAAAGAGAAGAGAACAAGAAAATGTGGAATCCTCTATGTCACAGTATAGAGATTCCTTGAGGTGTCAGAGGAAAAGAAAAATAGAAGGCAGAAGTAGAAAATTCGAACTTATCAAGGAAGATGGAGTTCGAATTTTGCATTAAGGGATATTGTTAGTCCATAAATAGAAGGATGTGAGAAGAGGGGAAGCAACTTTCGAAAATTAAGTGAAAGATTTTGGAAACATTTTGAAAAACTTTAATTGATTTTCGAAAACCAAGAGTAGAAAAGAAATCAAGTGTTTTTTTGAAAAAGATTTTGAAATTAGAAATCAAAAAGATTTGATTGAAAACTATTTTGAAAAAGATGTGGTTAAGAAGATATGATTGATTTAAAAAGATGTAATTGAGAAGATATGATTTGAAAAACATTAAAAAAAAAGATTTGATTTTGAAAATTAATGACTTGGCTATCAAGAAAAGATATGATTCAAACATTAAACCTTTCTCAACAGAAAAGGCAACATACTTGACATGTTGAATCAAATCATTAATTGATAGCAAGTATCTTTGAAAATGGAAAGAAATTGAATTTGAAAAAGATTTGATTGAAAAGATATGATTTGAAAAAGATTTGATTTTGAAAAGATTTTGAAAACTTGAAAAATATTTGCATTGAAAATAAAATCTTCCCTCTTGTGCCATCCTGGCGTTAAACGCCCAGAATGGTGCACATTCTGGCGTTTAACGCCCAAAACTCTACCCTTTTGGGCGTTAAACACCCAACCAGGCACCCTGGCTGGCGTTTAAACGCCAATCTGTCCTTCTTCACTGGGCGTTTTGAACGCCCAGCTTTTTCTGTATAATTCCTCTGCTGCATGTTCTGAATCTTCAGTTCTTTGTATTATTGACTTGAAAAGACACAAATTAAAAATATTTTTGGATTTTTAATAATAAGGAATAATCAAAATGCAACTAAAATCAAATAATAATGCATGCAAGACACCAAACTTAGCAATTTGTATACTACTGACACTAATGAGAATGCATATGAGACACATAAA
>NC_029780.3:83809360-83813927 GCF_000817695.3 Arachis duranensis | reverse complement strand
AACAGCAGAGCACCACACCTTAATCTATGGTGTGTAGAAACTCCACCGTCGAAAATACATATGAACAAGGTCTAGGCATGGCCGTGAGGCCAGCCTCCCAATGATCTAAGAACTAGATGTCCGAAGATTCCAAATACAATAGTAAAAGGTCCTATATATAGAAAACTAGTAACCTAGGGTCGAGTGCAGGGAGGTCAGAATCCAACAGCATCTGCAGTCCTTTTCTGTCTCTGAATCAGATTTTTGCTCAGGTCCCTCAATTTCAGCCAGAAAATACCTGAAATCACAGAAAAACACACAAACTCATAGTAAAGTCTAGAAAAGTGAATTTTAACTAAAAACTAATAAAATATACTAAAAACTAACTAGATCATACTAAAAACATACTAAAAACAATGCCAAAAAGCATACAAATTATCCGCTCATCAATCTCACACACCAAATTCACTGTTTGCTTTCTTAATCTTTGAATTACCGTTTGATGTTTTTGAACCCCAAAACACCATTTTTGTCTTGTCTGACTAAGTGGATCATTCAATTGTTGTTGCTTGGTCCATCAATCCTTGTGAGATCAACCCTCACTCAGCTGAGGTATTACTTGGTATGCCTGGTGCACTTGCCAATTAGTTTGTGGATTATAAATTCTGCACCAAGTTTTTGGCACCGTTGCTGGGGATTGATTGTGATTGACAACTACCCGTTGTTTAATCGCTTAGATTAGACGTTCTTTTCTTTAATTTTGTTTAATTTTCTTCATTCACTTTTCAAAAAAAATTAGCTTTATTTTATTAAAATTTTTTTAATTTCAAAAGTTAAGTGGTGTCCCCATAGTTTCTTTATTTTATTTTTCCTATTCATTTTTCCTCATTACTTTCAAAACTTTTGGTTTATTTTTCTTATTAGTTTTCAAAATTTTTGGTGTTATTTATTTATTGATTTTGTTTTATTTTATTTACTCAGGTTATCTCGCTGAAAATTCTCTTCACTCTGACGTAGAGATTCTCACTTTTTCTTATTTTTTGTTTGTTTATGAGCAGGAACAAGAACAAAGAACCTCTTTTAGACTTTGATCCTAAGACTGAAAGGACCTTGAGAAGGCATTTACAATAGGCTAGAGCTTACAAAGATAATGAGAATCTCAAGGATAATTTTGAAAAGGAAGTTGAAAAGTTCACAATAGATCCTAACAAAAACAATCTTGTTAATCCCAATGCTCTCCATGGTCCTAATATTGATGAGCAACCTAGAAGTACAATTGGTTCATACACTGCTCCTAGTCCCAATTTCTATGGGAATAGTATTGTTGTACCTCCTGTGGCTGCTAACAACTTTGAACTGAAGCCTCAACTTATCACTTTGGTGCAAAAGAATTGCTAGTTTCACGGACTCTCGCAGGAAGACCCAAACTTGTTCATCTCAAATTTTCTACAAATTTGTGATATTGTGAAGACTAATGGTGTTCAGCCTGATGTTTATAAGTTGCTCCTCTTTCCGTTTGCTATATGGGACAAAGCCAAGCAGTGGCTTGATATACAGCCTAAGGAGAGCTTGGATACTTAGGATAAATTGGTCAATAAGTTTCTGACCAAGTTCTTTCCACCTCAGAAGCCACTAAGCTGAGGACTAATGTTAAGACTTTCAGGAAGAGAGAGAGAGGGTGAATCTCTCTATAAAGCTTGGGAGAGATATAAGTTGATGCTCAGAAAATGTTCCCCTGACATGCTCTCAGACTGGATTTAGTTATAGATCTTTTATGATGGAGTTACTGAGACTGCCAAAATGTCTCTGGATAATTCTGTAGGTAGATCCCTCCACATGAAAAAGACTCCCAAAAAGGCTATGGAGTTGATTGAAATGGTTGCTAATAACTAATAATTGTATACTTCTGAGAGGACCTCTGTGAAGAAAGGAGTCATGGAATTGGATACTTTGGATGCTATTCTTGCTCAGAACAAGGTGGTGCACGAAATTGTGATCATCAATGGCACCATCAACATGGTACGCACAATTGTAATCTTAACTCTTTATCACAACTTCGCACAACTAACCAGCAAGTGCACTGGGTCGTCCAAGTAATAAACCTTACGCGAGTAAGGGTCGATCCCACGGAGATTGTTGGTATGAAGCAAGCTATGGTCATCTTGTAAATCTCAGTCAGGCAGACTCAAATGGTTATGGATGATCTATGAATAAAACATAAAATAAAGATAGAGATACTTATGTAATTCATTGGTGAGAATTTCAGATAAGCGTATGGAGATACTTTGTCCCTTTCGTCTCTCTGCTTTCCTACTATCTTCACCCAATCCTTCTTACTCCTTTCCATGGCAAGCTGTATGTTGGGCATCACTGTTGTCAATGGCTACAGTCCCATCCTCTCAGTGAAAATGTTCAACGCGCTCTGTCACAGCATGGCTATTCAGCTGTCGGTTCTCAATCAGGTTGGAATAGAATCCAATGATTCTTTTGCGTCTGTCACTAACGCCCAGCCTTCAGGAGTTTGAAGCTCGTCATAGTCATTCAATCATTGAATCCTACTCAGAATACCACAGACAAGGTTTAGACCTTACGGATTCTCTTGAATGCCGCCATCAATTCTAGCTTATACCACGAAGATTTCGATTAAGGAATCCAAGAGATAAACATTCAATCCTTGTTTGCTTGTAGAACGGAAGTGGTTGTCAGGCACGCGCTCATAAGTGAGAATGATGATGAACGTCACATAATCATCACATTCATCATGTTCTTGGGTACGAATGAATATCTTAGAACAAGAATACGCTGAATTGAATAGAAGAACAATAGTAATTGCATTAATACTCGAGATACAGCAGAGCTCCACACCTTAATCTATGGTGTGTAGAAACTCCACCGTTGAAAATACATAAATGATAATGGTGATCATTGGCTTCGGTCCCAGAGAGGGAACCAGAAGAACCAAGATCTGATCAAAGAACTAGACGTCCAAAGATGAAAATACAATAGCAAAAGGTCCTATTTGTAGAGAACTAGTAGCTTAGGGTTTACAAAGATGAGTAAATGACATAAAATCCACTTCCGGGCCCACTTAGTGTGTGCTTGGGCTGAGCATTGAAGCATTTTTGTGTAGAGACTTCTCTTGGAGTTAAACGCCAGCTTTTGTGCCAGTTTGGGCGTTTAACTCCCATTCTTGTGCCAATTCCGGCGTTTTACGCCAGAATTCTTGAGCTGATTTGGAACGCCGATTTGGGCCATCAAATCTCGGAAAAAGTATAGACTATTATACATTGCTGGAAAGCCCAGGATGTCTACTTTCCAACGCAATTAAGAGCGCGCCAATTGGGACTCCGTAGCTCCAGAAAATCCACTTCGAATGCAGGGAGGTCAAAATCCAACAGCATCTGCAGTCCTTCTCAGCCTCTGAATAAGATTTTTGCTCAGGTCCCTCAATTTCAGCCAGAAAATACCTGAAATCATAGAAAAACACACAAACTCATAGTAAAGTCCATAAAAGTGAATTTTAACTAAAAGCTAATAAAAATATAATAAAAACTAACTAAAACATACTAAAAACATACTAAAAACAATGCCAAAAAGCGTATAAATTATCCGCTCATCACAAGGCCATGTCTCAACAGATCAATTCCATTACCCAGCACTTAAGTAGAATGCAAGTCTCAGCGGTTAATACTCAAGATACATCCTATGACTTGAGCGGTGGCTTCCCTCTAGGTGAGAGTTATGATTATGGCCAATTTCCTCCTGAACAGGTCAATTACATAAGCGATTCCTCTTGAAATTCCAATAATGACCCTTACCCTAAAACTTTCAATCTGGGATAGAGGAATCACCCTAATTTTGGATGGGAGAATCAGAAACAAAGGCAAGAAAATTTTAACAATAACTCTCAGGAAAATTTCAAGCGGAACAACTTCAACAACCAGCAGTTTTATTCTTCTCAACCACAACAAGAACCTTCTCAGTCTCAAAATTCTCCTGACTTGGCATCTATTACTGTAGAACTCTCCAAGAATACTCATAGTTTTATGCAAAAAACCAGAGCTTCACTCAGGAACTTGGAGATTCAAGTGGGTCAGTTGAGCAAATAAGTACCTGAGAGGCCTCCTAATACTCTTTCTAGTAATACAGTGCCTAATCCAAAGGAAGAATGCAAGGTCATCCATCTGAGAAGTGGTAAGGTATCAGATTTAGAAGCAAAGGTTAGTGAGGAGCCGGTTGAAAGAGAAGCCCCGGAGGAGGCCAAGGAGAAAGAAGAGCACGCCCCCTCTAGACACCTAGAAAACCATTTTTTGGATGATCTTGAAAAGTATTTGACATTGTCTATGGCACCTGAGTATACGCCTAAGACGCCATATCCTCAAAGGCTTCAGAACGCTTCCAAAGACAAGCAGTTTTCCAGATTTTTTGAGGTCTTTAGGAAGCTTCATATCAACATTCCTTTTGTAGAGGCCCTTGAGCAAATGACTCTTTATGCCAAGTTTATGATGGAGTTGTTGACTAACAAGAGGAATTGGAAAGAGAGTGAGATAGTGGTGTTAACAAAGTAATGTAGTGCCATTATTCAGCA
>NC_029780.3:83805930-83809334 GCF_000817695.3 Arachis duranensis | reverse complement strand
ATCTCCCTGAAAAGGTGCATGACCCAGGGAGCTTTTTGATTCCTTGCACCACTGGAGACATAACTATTCAGAGAGCCTTATGTGATCTTGGAGTTAGCATCAATCTCATGCCACTATTCTTGATGAGAAAGCTCCAAATTGATGAGGTAAAATCCACTTGTATTTCTCTTCAACTTGCTGATTGTTCAATTAAATTTTCTCTTGGAGTTGTTGAGAATTTACTGGTGAAAGTAGGACCATTTATTTTTCCTGCTAACTTTGTCATGTTGGATATAGAAGAGGACAAAAATGATGCTATTATTCTTGGAAGACCCTTTTTAGTTATAGGAAGAGTGCTTATTGATGTTCAAAAGGATGAATTAACTTTGAGGGTCACTAAAGAGGAGGTTGTATGATGAGTCCATACTTGACGATATATTTTGGCTTGATTTGAATAGATTTCATCACATAAACTCACATTTATCCACTGAAATAGTATACTGTTGTGTTTTATCCCTCAATTGATGCTAAATATGAAAACATGCATTTTTGTGCTTAAATTAGTGATTTTAATCTCACTTTTATACCATTCGATGCCATGACATATTTGTTGAGTGATTTTAGGTCCTAGAGGCAAGTTTGGCAAGGCAAAAGTGGAAGAAAGCATGTACAAAGGGAAAACACATGAAAAAAACAAAGGAGAAGCACACAGCCATGTGTGCGTACGCACACGAAGGAAATCAGCATGCGTGCGTACGCATGATCCTCTATACTTACGCACAGGTCCCTGCACATAGATTCATTAATGAAGCACGTGGTTCACGAATTTGGGGCTCTCTTGGCCCAATTTTTGGAGTGCTGAAGCCCTTTGGAAGTGCTATATCGAAGGGGAATGAAGACATATCAAGGCATTAGTTTTTCTTAGGTTTTCATTAGTTTTAGGAAGCTTCCATAGATAATTTAGGAGTAGGAGTAGTGTAGAGTAGAGAATTCTCTCTTAGGGTTTATGTAGTTTTCATTGTAGCATTTTATAGCAAGCTTTGATCTTGGATTTTACTCATTTTTTGTAAGTACTCTTTAATTTCCTCTTTAATTTCACTACTTTTACTTTTATTTTCTTATGGTTCAAGTTACTTTGTTTATATATATTCAATTTTGGTTTCTTGAAGTTTTGATTGATGCATTTAATGTTTTATGAATTCTTTTTGCTTGATTGAATGTTTATAGATGATTTTGTGAATAGTTTGGTTATAGTTTTCATTTTTCCTTGCAATTTTCTCATGTTTTACTTTTATGCCCACCAAGTGTTTGTGAAAATGCCACTTGGTAATTTTGAGTGGCTTTTCACACCTTGGCTTGGGATTTGAGTTCCTAGGATATTAGAGTCATAATATCCGACATTTAGTGGTAATTCTTGGGTAGTTAGTTGACTGTTGTTTCCATTGACGCTAGCTTTTTACCAATTAATTTGGTAAGTTAGCTAGGACTTATAGATTAAGATCAATTATGTTTGCTTGACTTACTCCTCGATGTTAGGGGTAGACGAAGCGAGATTGACTCATTATAGTTGCCATAGTTGTGGTTATGACGATGATAAGACTCCTAAAGTCTCATTCCCAAGTCAAAGCTCATTTATCCATTTATAGCATTTTCACCAAGTTTTGATCTAGCTTCATTTTTACTTGCATTAATTTCAATTTTGATCATATCTTAGTTCTTTTAATCTTTTGTTTTTTGATTTCAAAACCCCTTTTCCTCATAATAGAAAGTATGACATTTCAATTGCATTCCTAGGGAGAACGACCCAAGGTTGAATTACTCGGTTATATTTTGTATTTGAGAAAGCTAAACTTTGATGTGGGAGTTAGTTGTTGATTTGGGCTATACTTGTAACGAAGAGATTCTATTTTGTGAAATTCTAGATCAACACTAATTCTCATCATCATTGTGCTTAATGTGTGGTGCACGAAATTGCAATCGCACTTTTGCAACTCCGCACAACTAACCAGCAAGTGCACTGGGTCGTCCAAGTAATACCTTGCGTGAGCAAGGGTCGATCCCACGGAGATTGTTGGCTTGAAGCAAGCTATGGTTATCTTGTAAATCTTAGTCAGGATATCAGAAATTATCAGGATTGATTGTGAAAAAGAACAAAAGAACATGAAATGATTACTTGTTTCGCAGTAATGGAGAATAGGTTGAGGTTTTGGAGATGCTCCATCTTCTGAATCTCTGCTTTCCTACTGTCTTCTTCTTCAAACATGCAAGACTCCTTCCATGGCAAGCTGTATGTAGGGTTTCACCGTTGTCAATGGCTACCTCCCATCCTCTCAGTGAAAATGTTCCAATGCTCTGTCACAGCATGGCTAATCATCTGTCGGTTCTCGGTCAGGCCGGAATAGAATCCAGCGATTCTTTTGCGTCTGTCACTAACGCCCCGCCTGCTAGGAGTTCGAAGCACGTCACAGTCATCCAATCATTGAATCCTACTCAGAACACCACAGACAAGGTTTAGACCTTCCGGATTCTCTTGAATGCCGCCATCAGTTCTAGCTTATACCACGAAGATTCCGGTTAAAGAATCCAAGAGATAACTACTTAATCTAAGGTAGAACGGAGGTGGTTGTCAGGCACACGTTCATAGTTGAGAATGATGATGATTGTCACGGATCATCACTTTCATCCGGGTTAAGAACAAGTATTATCTTAGAATGGAAGCAAGCATGATTGAATGAGACGCTAGTTTTTATGCCAGTTTGGGCGTTTAACTCCAAGTTTTATGCCAGTTCCAGCGTTAAACGCTGGAATTTCTGAGGCTGATTTGCCACGCCGGTTTGGGCCATCAAATCTTGGGCAAAGTATAGACAATCATATATTGCTGGAAAGCCCAGGATGTCTACTTTCCAACGCCGTTGAGAGCGCGCCAATTGGGCTTCCGTAGCTCCAGAAAATCCACTTCGAGTGCAGGGAGGTCAGAATCCAACAGCATCTGCAGTCCTTTTCAGTCTCTGAATCAGATTTTTGCTCAGAACCCTCAATTTCAACCAGAAAATACCTGAAATCACAGAAAAACACACAAACTCATAGTAAAGTCCAGAAAAGTGAATTTTAACTAAAAACCAATAAAAATATACTAAAAACTAACTAAATCATACTAAAAACATACTAAAAACAATGCCAAAAAGCGTATAAATTATCCGCTAATCACAACACCAAACTTAAATTGTTGCTTGTCCCCAAGCAACTGAAAATCAAAATAGGATAAAAAGAAGAGAATATACTATAGACTCCAAAATATCAAGGAAACATAGCTCCAATTAGATGAGCGGGACTAGTAGCTTTTTGCCTCCGAACAGTTTTGGCAACTCACTCTATCCTTTGAAGTTCAGAATGATTGGCATCTATAAGAACTCAGAACTCAGATA
>NC_029780.3:83804782-83805814 GCF_000817695.3 Arachis duranensis | reverse complement strand
CCTTCCAGTATTACCACCGGATACATACATGCCACAGACACATAATTGGGTGAACCTTTTCAGATTGTGACCCAGCTTTGCTAGAGTCCCCAATTGGAGGTGTCCAGGGTTCTTAAGCACACTCTTCTTGCCTTGGATCACAACTTTATTATTTTTTTCTTTTTCTTTCTTTCTCTTTTTTTTTTCGAAATTTTTTTTTCTTTTTTTTTCTTTTTTTTTGTATCCACTGCTTTTTCTTGTTTCAAGAATCAATCTAATGATTTTTGGATCCTCAACAACAGTTCTCTTTTTCCTCATTCTTTCAAGAGCCAACAATTTTAACATTCTCAAAACAACAAATTCAAAAGACATATGCACTGTTCAAGCATTCATTCAGAAAACAAAAAGTATTGTCACCACATCAAGCTAACTCAACTAGTTTCAAGGATAAATTTCGAAATCCTGTACTTCTTGTTCTTTTGTGATTAAAGCATTTTTCATTTAAGAGAGGTGATGGATTCATAGGAAATTCATATCTTTAAGGCATAAAATTTCAATTTCATTAATTATGAATTAAGAACAGGACTCAAAGATAAATATAAGATGAGACTAGAAAAAAAAATAAAAATAGAAAACAAAACAAAAGAAAAAAAAACGCAAAAACATAGGCTCCTAATGATAGAGGTTTTCACAGAGTTAGGACTCAACAACATTGATTTTGAGAAGTGGATGCTCCCTCAAATTGAGGGGAGAACTTTTGGCGTTTCAAATCTTGAAGCTCACGCCCCTACTTCTCTTGTTCCTTCAGCAATTTGCAGAGCATGCAGTTCTAATTCTGCTGTTCTTCCTTAAGTTACTCCATAGTCTCTTGCAACTTGGTGATAGATGCTTCTAGGCTGGCCCAGTAGTCAATTTCAGGAAATTCAGGGAGGAACTCCTGCGCCCTCTTTTGATAGAGTTGTCTTGCATTTGTCCTTCCATTGACTTCTTGGTGATTGGATGTTCACTGGGTATGAATTCATCTACTCCCATCTTCACCCCAGCCTCTTTACA
>NC_029780.3:83796279-83804357 GCF_000817695.3 Arachis duranensis | reverse complement strand
TTCTCTTGATTCCAAAGATTCTTTGGATTATTCTCTTTCTTTCCTCTTAAATTGGTTTGTTTTCCCTTAGGAGCCATGATCTTGATGAATCTTGGCTTAGTGATCACGGAAAAGCACACCAAACTTAGAGGTTTGCTTGTCCTTAAGCAAAAGAAAGGAAAGAAGAGAGAGAGAGGAAGAGGAAATTCGAATGGTGTGGTGGAAAGAGGGAGCCAAACGTGTATTTATAAGGTGGGGGAGAGGAAATTTCGAAAAAAAAGAAAAAATTGAAAGGAGATTTAGAAGATATGGAAAGAAATTGAGAGAAGGGTGAGTTTTTGAACAAAATTTGGGAATGATTTGAGAGATTTGAAGAATGATTTTAGATTTTTGAAAATTTGAAAGTGAATGATGAGAGATTGAAATGTGTTTTTGTAGAAAATATGAGTAAGAAAAGGAAAGTTTGAAAAAAATTGATTTGAAAACAAAATTGTGGTCCCCCCACCTTTTTGGCGTTAAACACCCAGAATGGCACCCATTCTGGCGTTTAACGCCCATTGGATGCCCCTTTTGGGCGTTTAACGCCCAGCCAGGTGCCCTGGCTGGCGTTAAACGCCAGAAATCCTTTATTACTGGGCGTTTTTCTGAACGCCCAGGATGCTACACACCTGGCGTTAAATGCCCAGAATGGTGCCCATTCTAGCGTTTAACGCCCAAAATGGCACCATTCCTGGCGTTAAACGCCTAGAATGGTACCCATTCTGGCGTTTAACGCCCAAAATGCCCCTTACTGGCGTTTTTTCGCCAGTAAGCTCTTTTTCTCTGTTTTTTGAGCTGAATCCTTCTGTAACTCTGTGAATTCCTTCATTTTTGATACTTGCCTCTGTAAAAACAAAACATATAACCTCCTAATGACTGGGTTGCGCTCCCAGCAAGCATTTTCTGAGGCTGATTTGCCACGCCGGTTTGGGCCATCAAATCTTGGGCAAAGTATGGACTATCATATATTACTGGAAAGCCCAGGATGTCTACTTTCCAACGCCGTTGAGAGCGCGCCAATTGAGCTTCTGTAGCTCCAGAAAATCCACTTCGAGTGCAGGGAGGTCAGAATCCAACAGCATCTGCAGTCCTTTTCAGTCTCTGAATCAGATTTTTGCTCAGGTCCCTCAATTTCAGCCAGAAAATACCTGAAATCACAGAAAAACACACAAACTCATAGTAAAGTCCAGAAAAGTGAATTTTAACTAAAAACCAATAAAAATATACTAAAAACTAACTAAATCATACTAAAAACAATGCCAAAAAGCGTATAAATTATCCGCTCATCAATGTGCTTAAGGATTTGCAACACCCTAATGATTCTGAAGGGTGTATGATACCTCAGGTGAGCGAGGGTCGATCCCACGAGGATTGATGGATCAAGAAACAACAATTGAATGATTCATATAGTCAAACAAGCAGAAAATGGTGTTTTGGGATTTAAAAGCATCAAACAGTAAATTAAGAATATAGAAAGCAAACAATAAACTTGGTGTGAGAAGTATGTAAGAGAATAGTTAAGGTTTCAGAGATATTTATTTTTTGGATTAATATTTCTTACCAACTACTTTAAGCATGCAAGATTCTATTCATGACAAACTGTGATTGACTAAACCCTAATTCCTTAGAGATTTAGTTTCCTCTGACCAAATCAACTACCAATTCCTTGGTCACTTAATATAGATTAGAGGGTTAGATTCAATTCTAGTTTATTAGCCACAAAAATCCTAATTACCCATATATAAGAGGATCATATGTCACGTATCCCATTAAGTCCAAGCAATTAGTGATTTAGGAGGAATTTACTTTCAAGCTATTATTCTGGTGAGTTAACATTTCCAGGAATCAACAAGAATTCATGTAGAACAAGAATTATTTTCCAATACACTCAAATTCATAAGATGAAGAACGAAAGTAATCCTTGAATTTAAATCAATACATGAGTTAAAGTAGAGTGACAATAGTATTAATCCATAGAATAAATAGAGCTCCTAACCTTAACAATGGAGGTTTAGTTGCTCAGGGCTCAGAGAAAAGCCAGGGTTCCAAAATTGTGTAAAAAATAGAATGAGCAAGAAGAGAGAGGAGAAGATCCCGAAGGGCTAAATCTTTTTCTTTTTATATCTAACCAAATTTGATTTGAAAATAAAATAGAACTAAAGCCCAAAAGATTGTGTTCGGGAATAAAAATAACCAAAACAAAATAAAATATAATAAATATGACCCAAATCTAACTAATGAAGCCCTTCATTAAAATTGGATCCGTGCTACTGGCGCTAAACGCCAGAATCAGTGTTTAGCACCCCCCCAGGCAGTAAGCTTGGGTCACGCGTACGCGTTGCCAAGAATTCACCAAATCTTCATTTCTTTATGAATTCTCTATCTTGCATGCTTTTTCTTCACTTCTTTGATCCAATCCTTGCCTCTTAAACCTGAAATCACTAAACGAACATCTCAAGGCATTGAGTGGAATCAAAGTAGATTAAATTTAAATAATTAAAAGCCTAAAAAGCATGTTTTCAACCATAAAGCACATTTAGGAGAAATTCATAAAACTATGCTATTTCATTAAATAAATGTGGGAAAAGTTGATAAAATCTACCAAATTCAATAGAAAATAAACCATAAAATTCTGGGTTATCAATCTCACGTGTACGCGTCGCCATGAATTTACCAAATCTTCATTTCTTCATGAATTCTCCATCTTGCATGCTTTTTCTTCACTTCTTTGATCCAATCCTTGCCTCTTAAACCTGAAATCACTAAACGAACATCTCAAGGCATCGAGTGGAATCAAAGTAGATTAAATTTAACTAATTAAAAGCCTAAAAAGCAATTTTTCAACCAGAAAGCACAATTAGGAGAAATTCATAAAACTATGCTATTTCATTGAATAAATGTGGAAAAAGTTGATAGAATCCACCAAATTCACTACAAAATAAACCATAAAATTGTGGTTTATCAATATCCCCACACTTAGACATTAGCATGTCCTCATGCTAAACTCAAGAAAGACAAGAAATGGATATTACTTATTCAATGCAACGATCTAAATGCAACTATCTATATGCATATAACTATTCTAATTACTACCTATTTATATATAAGTATATATGTAGTCAAAGTAAATCAAATTTCCAAGAAAGCATGTATTCCAAATCAAGGGCTCAAATAATCATAACAAACTAAATTCACAATTAAATTGAGTTATTAAAAAAATTGCAACTTGCAAGATAAAAAAATAATAACCGGTGAAAACATATAATTGAGCAATCGAACCCTCACTGGATATGTATACGCTCTAGTCGCTCAAGTGTATAGGGTTGATTTACTCAATTCTCTTTAAATCATGATTTCCAAGATTTATTTTTCATCTAACAATCAACAATTATTCAATGCATGCATACAAATATCATGAAGACTTATCCAAAGGTTGTAATGGGTCTAGGGTCAAGGTAAGGTTATATATATAGCTAAGTGAGCTTGAAATTTGAATCTTTGATTAACTTAAACTCTCACCTAACACATATAAGAATCTAAACAATTCAAATGCAAACCTAACTACCCATTCTTCACTTTTTCACACACTCATGCATTCTTGTCAATTCACACCCCATATGCATTACTCTTATTACTTTTCTTTGGGGTTAACATTTGTCCCCTTTTTATTGCTTACTTTTTCTCTTTTTCTTTTTCTTTTCCTTCTTTTTATTTTCTTTATTTTTCTTTTCTGTTTTTTTTTTCTTTTCAAATTAAAATATATACAAGAACATCAATGCATATGGTTTAAATATTTAATGCATGAGTATGTACCCAATTCTCAAGATCTTCAACAAAAATACAAAAATACACTTTTATATCTACCCATGTTCCCAAGTTTCCCCACACTTAAATAATACACACTCTCACTAGCCTAAGCTAATCAAAGATCCAAATTAAGGATATTTATTATTTTCCGCTTTAAGGCTAGTAATATGCTAAAATAAAGAACAAAAGGGGATTAACATAGGCTCAAAGTTGGCTAATAATGGTAGATAAAAGGTAAGGCTATTTGGGTAAGTGAGCTAATGAAATAAACATCTCAATCATAAAAATGTATTCATACATCAAATAATGGACATAAATAATCAAACAAATCAAAGATCACAATCAAAGAAAGAGAATAATACACACAAGAATGAAAATAGTGGTTATATAGTGTAACCACCCAATTTAGGCTCAAAACTCACATGGTTGTGTGTTCTTAGCTCAAAAATATGTTCCACAATATATAGTTCAAGCAAGTTCTTTGAAAATTTTTTACTCAAATAAATTGGAATACCTTATAGATAAATTCCTTGAAAAATTTTATTATTTTGACTAAGTTTAATATATATATATATATGCAAACTAAGAAAATGCAACTAAAAATTCTAAAAAAATCTAGTAATAAAATAAAATAAAATGTGAAAGAGTTGGGATTAGAAATTTTTACCTAAAAATAGCCAATTGGTCCGAAGACCTCCCCACACTTAAAAGTTTACACCGTCCTCGGTGCATTCAAAGATGAGCAAGGGGGTATGGCGACTACACGGATTGCCACCTTCAACTGGTGGATCAACTGGCTGCTTCGTGTTCTTTCTTTCACTTTCCTTGTTGCTTATGGTGAATCATCATTAAAGATAGAAACATGATAGTAAGACGAGTAGTTACAAAAGCAAGGAAGCACAGACTGTTGGAATGAGGTAATGATCACTAAAATGAAGTGAGTGAATCAATGTGTGACATTAAGGAAAACAAGTGTGTGACAACTACACAAAAGAAGCAAGCACTTCACTCATTCTAGTGTGTTTGAGATGCTTTAAAGGACTTGTAGGTCAAGATAAACAAATAAGTAATAAAGAAGCATTAAAGCATTCAAGCAAGAAACAAGTGATTGTGAAATGGATAATGAATGGACATTGGTTGATGTGCAAGATAACTTAATGAATTAAATGAAATATAGAGCTCACACATCAAACAATGACACACATTGAAGTTTGTTTGCATCACCTAATTGACATGAAGAGGGACACATGGTTGCTATGCATCCTAGAAAAAGAGAGATAGAAGTTAAAATCAATCATATAGCAAGCATGGTCCATATAGCCTGAGAATTTCAAAAAGATGCCCCTAGGTGAGCTTACAATCCGATTTCACAAATGAAGCATTATGCCAAAATGACTAGTTTCAAGTATGTATAGAGCACATAGTTAAACAATTAAGGTCAATATATCATTAAGGCATAAGCATAACACATGGATGCAAATGATCAAGCAACACAATGCATTGGATAAATGCACATCATCCATCAAGAAATTGCTTAGTCATGGTTAAAGAATTTAAATCACATGGTGGCTGGTGCACGAAATTGTGATCATCAATGGCGCTATCAGCATGGTACGCTCAATTGCAATCTCAACTCTTTATCACAACTTCGCACAACTAACCAGCAAGTGCACTGGGTCGTCTAAGTAATAAACCTTACGCGACTAAGGGTCGATCCCACGGAGATTGTTGGTATGAAGCAAGCTATGGTCATCTTGTAAATCTCAGTCAGGCGGATTCAAATGGTTATGGAGGATTAATAATTAAAAGATGAATAAAACATAAAATAAAGATAGAGATACTTATGCAATTCATTGGTGAGAATTTCAGATAAGCGTATGGAGATGCTTTGTCCCTTCCGTCTCTCTGCTTTCTTACTGTCTTCATCCAATCCTTCTTACTCCTTTCCATGGCAAGCTGTATGTTGGGCATCACCGTTGTCAATGGCTACAGTCCCGTCCTCTCAGTGAAAATGTTCAACACGCTCTGTCACAGCACGGCTAATCATCTGTCGATTCTCAATCAGGTTGGAATAGAATCCAGTGATTCTTTTGCGTCTGTCACTAACACCCCACAATCGCGAGTTTGAAGCTTGTCACAGTCATTCAATCCCTAAAACATGTGTCTTATTATTGGTTATTGTAAATATTTTTCTTTTACTTGTTTATTTGTTTTTGTTTCCCCTTTTTATTTCTATTAGCCACTATGGGTTCACATAATCATCACATTCATCATGTTCTTGGGTGCGATTGAATATCTTAGAACAAGAATGAGCTGAATTGAATAGAAGAACAATAGTAATTGCATTAACACTCGAGGTACAGCAGAGCTCTACACCTTAATCTATGGTGTGTAGAAACTCCACTGTTGAAAATACATAAGAACAAGGTCTAGGCATGGCCGAATGGCCAGCCTCCCATAATCTAAGAACTAGACGTCCAAAGATGATCCTAAGATCTAAAGTGATCAAAAGATTCCAGGATGTCTAATACAATAGTAAAAGGTCCTATTTGTAGAGAACTAGTAGCTTAGGGTTTACAAAGATGAGTAAATGACATAAAAATCCACTTTCGGGCCCACTTGGTGTGTTCTTGGGCTGATCATTGAAGCTTTCATGTGTAGAGACTTTTCTTGGAGTTAAACGCCAGTTTTTGTGCCAGTTTGGGCGTTTAACTCCCATTCTTGTGCCAGTTCCGGCGTTAAACGCCAGAATTCTAGAGCTGATTTTGAACGCCGGTTTGGGCCATCAAATCTCGGAAAAAGTATGGACCATTATACATTTCTGGAAAGCCCAAGATGTCTACTTTTCAACGCAATTGGGCTTCTGTAGCTCCAGAAAATCCACTTCGAGTGTAGGGAGGTCAGAATCCAACAGCATCTGCAATCCCTTTCAGCCTCTGAATCAGATTTTTGCTCAGGTCCTTCAATTTCAGCCAGAAAATACCTAAAATCATAGAAAAACACACAAACTCATAGTAAAGTCTAGAAAAGTGAATTTTAACTAAAAAATAATAAAAATATAATAAAAGCTAACTAAACATACTAAAAACAATGCCAAAAAGCGTATAAATTATCCGCTCATCACAACACCAAACTTAAATTGTTGCTTGTCCCCAAGCAACTGAAAATTAAATAAGATAAAAAGAAGAGAATATGCAATGAATTCCAAAAACATCTATGAAGATCAGTATTAATTAGATGAGCGGGGCTTTTAGCTTTTTGCCTCTGAACAGTTTTGGCATCTCACTCTATCCTTTGAAATTCAGAATGATTGGCTTCTATAGGAACTCAGAATCCAGATAGTGTTATTGATTCTCCTAGTTAAGTATGATGATTCTTGAACACAGCTATTTTATGAGTCTTGGCCGTGGCCCAAAGCACTCTGTCTTCCAGTATTACCACCGGATACATACATGCCACAGACATATAATTGGGTGAACCTTTTCAGATTGTGACTCAGCTTTGCTAGAGTCCCCAATTAGAGGTGTCCAGGGTTCTTAAGCACACTCTTTTTGCCTTGGATCACGACTTTATTTTTACCCTTGCCTTTTGGTTTATAGGGCTATTGCCTTTTTCTGCTTGCTTTCTCTCTTTTTTTTCGCACATAATATCTTTTTTTTTGAATTCACTGCTTTTTCTTGTTTCAAGAATCATTTTTATGATTTTTCAGATCCTCAGTAACATGTCTCCTTTTTTTCATCATTCTTTCAAGAGCCAACATTCATGAACAACAATTTTAAAAGACATATGCACTGTTCAAGCATACATTCAGAAGTCAAGGTATTGCCACCACATCAAAATAATTAATCTGTTATAAAATTCAAAATTCATGCAATTCTTCTCTTTTTCAATTAAGAACATTTTTCATTTAAAAAAGGTGATGTATTCATAGGACATTCATAACTTTAAGGCATAGACACTAAGACACTAATGATCATAAGACACAAACATAGATAAACATAAGCATGAAAATTCGAAAAACAGAAAAATAAAGGACAAGGAGATTAAAGAACGGGTCCACCTTAGTGATGGCGGCTTGTTCTTCCTCTTGAAGATCTTATGGAGTGCTTGAGCTCCTCAATGTCTCTTCCTTGCCTTTGTTGCTCCTCTCTCATGATTCTTTGATCTTCTCTAATTTCATGGAGAATGATGGAATGTTCTTGGTGCTCCACCCTTAGTTGTCCCATGTTGGAACTCAATTCTCCTAGGGAGGT
>NC_029780.3:83793511-83796008 GCF_000817695.3 Arachis duranensis | reverse complement strand
TTGATCAAAGTTGACCCTTCTAGTGTAGGGGTGTTCATCTCCTTGCATCATGGGCAAGTTGAATGCCAACCTTACATTTTCCAGACTAAAATCTAAGCATTTCCCCCGAACCATTGTAAGCCAATTCTTTGGGTCCGGGTTCACACTTTGGTCATGGTTCTTGGTGATCCATGCATTGGCATAGAATTCTTGAACCATTAAGATTCCGACTTGTTGAATGGGGTTGGTAAGAACTTTCCAACCTCTTCTTCGGATCTCATGTTGGATCTCCAGATATTCACTCTTTTTGAGTTTGAAAGGGACCTCGGGGATCACCTTCTTCATGGCCACAACTTCATGGAAGTGGTCTTGATGCACCCTTGAGATGAATCTCTCCATCTCCCATGACTCGGAGGTGGAAGCTTTTGCTTTGCCTATCCTCTTTCTAGAGATTTCTTCGGCCTTAGATGCCATAAATGGTTATGGAAAAACAAAAAGCAATGCTTTTATCACACCAAACTTAGAAGATTTTCTCGTCCTCGAGCAAAAGAAGAAAGAAGAGAGTAGAAGAAGAAGAAATAGAGGAGATAGAGGTGGCTTTGTTTTTCGGCCAAGGGGGAGAAGTAGTGTGTAGGTTGTGTGAAAATGAAGGAGTGAAGATGGGTTTATATAGGGGTGGAGAGAGGGGTAAGGTTCAGCCATTATGGGTGGGTTTGGGGGGGAAAGTGGTTTGAATTTGAATGATGAGGTAGGTGGGGATTTATAAAGGATGGATGTGAGTGGTGAAGAGAATGGTGGGATTTAATAGGTGAGGGGTTTTTGCGGAAGAGATGTTGAGGTGATTGGTGAATAGGTGAAGAAGAAAGAGAGTGGTGGGGTAGGTGGGGATCCTGTGGGGTTCACAGATCCTGAGGTGTCAAGGATAATTCATCCCTGCACCAAGTGGCGAGCAAAAATGCTCCTTCTGCCAATCCTGGCGTTAAACGCCGGGCTGGTGCCCATTTCTGGCGTTTAACGCCAGCTTCTTGCCCATTCCTGGCGTTAAACGCCAGTCTGGTGCCCCTTTCTGGCGTTAAACGCCCAGAATGGTACCAGACTGGGCGTTAAACGCCCATTTGCTATCTTCATTGGCGTTTAAACGCCAGCAAGTTTTCCTCTAGGGTGTGCTATTTTTCTTTCTATTTTTCATTCTGTTTTTGCTTTTTCAATTGATTTTGTGACTTCCCATGATTATCAACCTATAGAAAACATAAAATAACAAAAGGAAAATAGATAAATATAACATTGGGTTCCCTCCCAACAAGCGCTTCTTTAATGTCATTAGCTTGACAGTGGGCCCTCATGGAGCCTCACAGATACTCAAAGCAATGTTGGAACCTCCCAACACCAAACTTAGATTTTGAATGTGGGGATTCAACACCAAACTTAGAATTTGGTTGTGGCCTCCCAACACCAAACTTAGAGTTTGACTGTGGGGGCTCTGTTTGACTCTGTTTTGAGAGAAGCTCTTCATGCTTCCTCTCCATGGTTACAGAGTGATATCCTTGAGCCTTAAACACAAGGGATTCTTCATTCACTTGAATGATCAATTCTCCTCTGTCAACATCAATCACAGCCTTTGCTGTGGCTAGGAAGGTTCTACCAAGGATGATGGATTCATCCATGCACTTCCCAATCTCTAGGACTATGAAATTAGCAGGGATGTAATGGTCTTCAATCTTTACTAGAACATCCTCTACAAATCTATAAGCTTGTTTTCTTGAATTGTCCGCCATCTCTAGTGAGATTCTTGCAGCTTGTACCTCAAAGATCCCTAGCTTCTCCATTACAGAGAGAGGCATGAGGTTTATGCTTGACCCTAGGTCACGCAGAGCCTTCTTGAAGGTCATGGTGCCTACTGTACAAGGTATTGAGAACTTCCTAAGGTCCTGTATCTTTTGAAGTAATCTCTGCCTAGTCAAGTTATCCAGTTCTTTGGTGAGCAAAGGGGGTTCATCCTCCCAAGTCTCATTACCAAATAACTTGTCATTTAGCTTCATGATTGCTCCAAGGTACTTAGCAACTTGCTCTTCAGTGACATCTTCATCCTCTTCAGAGGAAGAATACTCATCAGAGCTCATGAATGGCAGAAGTAAATCCAATGGAATCTCTATGGTCTCAGTGTGAGCCTCAGATTCCCATGGTTCCTCATTAAGGAACTCATTGGAGGCCAGTGGACGTCCATTGAGGTCTTCCTCAGTGGCGATCACTGCCTCTTTCTCCTCTCCAAATTCAGCCATGTTGATGGCCTTACACTTTCCTTTTGGATTCTCTTCTGTATTGCTTAGAAGAGTACTAGGAGGGAGTTCAGTAACTTTCTTACTCAGCTGACCCACTTGTGCCTCCAAGTTTCTAATGGAGGATCTTGTTTCAATAATGAAACTTTGAGTGGTTTTGATTAGATCAGAGACCTTGGTTGCTAAGTCAGAGTGGCTCTGCTTAGAATTCTCTGTCTGTTGCTGAGAAGATGATGGAAAAG
>NC_029780.3:83786496-83793313 GCF_000817695.3 Arachis duranensis | reverse complement strand
GGGTTCTCAGGATCATAAGCTTCTTCTTCAGATGAAGTGTCCTTAGTACTGCCTGGTGCAGCTTGCATTCCAGACAGACTTTGAGAAATCATATTGACTTGCTGAGTCAATATTTTATTCTGAGCCAATATGGCATTCAGAGTATCAATCTCAAGAACTCCTTTCTTTTGATTCATCCCATTGTTCACAGGATTCCTTTCAGAAGTGTACATGAATTGGTTATTTGCAACCATTTCAATGAGTTCTTGAGCTTCTGCAGGTGTCTTCTTCAGATGAAGAGATCCTCCAGCAGAGCTGTCTAATGACATCATGGACAGTTCAGATAGACCATCATAGAAGATACCTATGATCCTCCATTCAGAAAGCATGTCAGAAGGACACTTTCTGATCAATTGTTTGTATCTTTCCCAAGCTTCATAGAGGGATTCACCTTCCTTCTGTCTGAAGGTTTGGACTTCCACTCTAAACTTACTCAATTTTTAAGGTGGAAAGAACTTTGCCAAGAAGGCATTGACTAGCTTTTCCCAAGAGTTCAGGCTTTCTTTAGGTTGTGAGTCCAACCATATCCTAGCTCTGTCTCTTATAGCAAAAGGGAATAGCATAAGTCTGTAGACCTCAAGGTCAACCCCATTGGTCTTAACAGTGTCACAGATTTGCAAGAATTCAGCTAAAAACTGATGAGGATCTTCTAATAGAAGTCCATGAAACTTGCAATTCTGTTGCATTAGAGAAACTAATTGAGGCTTAAGCTCAAAGTTGTTTGCTCCAATGGCAGGGATAGAGATGCTTCTCCCATAGAAGATGGGAGTAGGTGCACGAAATTGTGATCATCAATGGCGCTATCAGCATGGTACACTCAATTGCAATCTCAACTCTTTATCACAACTTCGCACAACTAACCAGCAAGTGCACTGGGTCGTCCAAGTAATAAACCTTACGCGACTAAGGGTCGATCCCACGGAGATTGTTGGTATGAAGCAAGCTATGGTCATCTTGTAAATCTCAGTCAGGCGGATTCAAATGGTTATGGAGGATTAATAATTAAAAGATGAATAAAACATAAAATAAAGATAGAGATACTTATGCAATTCATTTGTGAGAATTTCAGATAAGCGTATGGAGATGCTTTGTTCCTTTCGTCTCTCTGCTTTCTTACTGTCTTCATCCAATCCTTCTTACTCCTTTCCATGGCAAGCTGTATGTTGGGTATCACCGTTGTCAATGGCTACAGT
Source organism: Arachis duranensis (assembly GCF_000817695.3). NCBI lineage: Eukaryota > Viridiplantae > Streptophyta > Magnoliopsida > Fabales > Fabaceae > Arachis > Arachis duranensis. The sequence continues at coordinate 83,792,081 of NC_029780.3, read as the reverse complement.
CCCGTCCTCTCAGTGAAAATGTTCAACGTGCTCTGTCACAGCACGGCTAATCATCTATCGATTCTCAATCAGGTTGGAATAGAATCCAGTGATTCTTTTGTGTCTGTCACTAACGCCCAGCCTTCAGGAGTTTGAAGCTCGTCAATTGCATTAATACTCGAGGTACAGCAGAGCTCCACACCTTAATCTATGGTGTGTAGAAACTCCACCGTTGAAAATACATAAGAACAAGGTCTAGGCATGGCCGAATGGCCAGCCTCCCATAATCTAAGAACTAGACGTCCAAAGATGATCCTAAGATCTAAAGTGATCAAAAGATTCCAGGATGTCTAATACAATAGCAAAAGGTCCTATTTGTAGAGAACTAGTAGCTTAGGGTTTACAAAGATGAGTAAATGACATAAAAATCCACTTTCAGGCCCACTTGGTGTGTGCTTGGGCTGAGCATTGAAGCTTTCATGTGTAGAGACTTTTCTTGGAGTTAAACGCCAGCTTTTGTGCCAGTTTGGGCGTTTAACTCCCATTCTTGTGCTAGTTCCGGCGTTAAACGCCAGAATTCTTGAGCTGATTTGAAACGCCGGTTTGGGCCATCAAATCTCGGGAAAAGCATAGACTATTATACATTGCTGGAAAGCCCAAGATGTCTACTTTCCAACGCAATTAAGAACGCGCCAATTGGGCTTCTGTAGCTCCAAAAAATTTACTTCGAGTGCAGGGAGGTCAGAATCCAACAACATCTGTAGTCCCTTTCAGCCTCTGAATCAGATTTTTGCTCAGGTCCCTCAATTTCAGCCAGAAAATACCTGAAATCACAGAAAAATACACAAACTCATAGTAAAGTCCAGAAAAGTGAATTTTAACTAAAAACTAATAAAAATATAATAAAAACTAACTAAAACATACTAAAAACATACTAAAAATAATGCCAAAAAGCGTATAAATTATCCGCTCATCAGTGGCCAAAACATGAAATTCAAAAGATTTAGAGCACTTTGAAGGCAATGTCAAATATACTAGGTATGTACAAATATCAAGCATGTGCGAGTCAAACCAAGCACCAAAATATAACCTCAACAAAGAATTCCAACAATGAACATTAATAACATCAAGAAACAACAAATCAAATCAATAATCCGACACTTATCACCAAAAACAAAAAATCACATAGAAAATTACACTAACTAACTAAGTAACTAACTAATTAGCTAACTAACTAACTAAAGGGGATGATGGTGGATGGTGAATGGTGGTTGAATGAGGGAAAGAAAAGAAGAGAAGAGAAAAGAAGAAAAGAAATGGATAAAAGAGAAGTTAAGAAGTGTTTGTGAACAGGGGTGCCCATACGTGTGGGTTGGGAGAATGGAATGCAACGCGTCACATCTGGAAGGCGTACTCGAAACTGGGGAAAATAGAAGGTGACGCGCACGTGTGGGAAGAATTTGCGCTGGACGCACAGTTTCCACACCCTTATCGCACAACTCTCTGTCTGGACCATGCGATGGCACAGTTCATGCATGATCTTAGCACGCTCAAAATCTTGTGGTCACGTGTATGCGTGGGTCATGCGTACGCGTGACGGGGTGCTCTGTTTTTCAAAATTTTTCAAGTTCTAGCACCAAACCAAGCATTCCAAACATCCAAATAGTCATCTAAACACCACCACACCTTATTCAAGACACTAGACTACCAAATAAACTCAACAAACCAAACTAAATATGAAATTAAACTTATTTACCAATATATATAGATGAGAAAAGTGAAAAGATGTTATCACGGTGGGGTGTCTCCCACCTAGCACTTTTAGTTAAATTCCTAAAGATGGACATTTGGGAAGCCTCTTGTCATGGTGGCCTGTGCTTGTATTCATCCTTGAACTCCCACCAATACTTGGACTTCCAATAAGCTCCAACATTCCAAATCAATTGCTTCAAGCCTTCATGGAGTTCTACACAAGCTATGAGCTCCCAAAATTGGTCCACATGATGTATACCGAGATCCCAAATCTTGTTTCTACACCAGTCTTCAAGTTGATCATCATTATTTCACTCAGGTGGCAAGTTCTTAGAACTCTCTTTTAGGCACCAAACTATCCTCCTAGACCCATTCAATTTAGCATGACTCCAACCTTTGCAATTTAACTTTGACCTCTCAACGACAATGAACCTTGAATGGCATTTTCAACCACTAGCCATCTCTCTTTTGCTCTTAAATTCATAAAGAGCTTTAAGTTATCCATCCGTCTCAAGCAAACCATATTCAAGCGGGAAAGTAAAGCTTAAGCATAAGAATTTTACCCACTTGAATATTGTATTGGATGGTGATTTAGGGATGGTTATTTCCAATGGTCTTGCAAGCTCCACTCCTTTGTGCTCTTCTTGATTTACCTCCACCTCTTGGCAAGTTTCTTCAAATTCAACCTCTTTCTCATTATTTACCAAAGGTTTTGAAGGTTGTGCACCTTCTTCTTTGACCTTTATTTTAAGTCCAATGGGAGAGGATTCAATTGTAGATAAAAACTCATTAATGATTGAATCCATTTCTTGATCAACTTCTCCAAATTCTTCAACTATGATATGCTTTGGAGGTTGTACACTAGCCTCCTCAACATCAATATCAAACTTCTTGGAGTAATGCTCTATAACTCTAGATTCCCATGGAGGTTCAGCATCTCCTAATTCTTCAACCACTTCTTCCTCTTCAACAATTATGGCTTCCTTCACTTGTTCCAATACAAAATTCCACTCCTTATTCTCCACCGGAGTTTTTAGTCTCTCTTTCATACTCCACTCTTCATTTGATTTTCCACATGTGATCATGGGAGTAATTTGATTGCTTAAGCATTGGGAGGCTAAGTTGTTTACTACCTCGGTCAAGGTAGCCATGATAAATTCCCTGCTCACGCATACGCATTTTCCAATTGTTGTTGTCTTCCTGACGCCAAGCGCTGGCGTTTAGTGACCCTCGAGGTAGTGAGCTTGGGTACGAGTTACAAAGCACCTCAAACAGAATCAATTGGTGAAGTCTTGGGTCTCCTGGTGCTGAACGCCAAGTAGCAGCGTTTAGCACCGCCTTCACAACTTTCTTGCACACGTTACGAGGCACCTAGCACTAAATGCCTAGGTCTATGTTCAGCGCCAGCTTCACAAAATGGCTGCACACATTACAAAGCGTCTAGGCACTAAACGCTAGATGCAGCGTTTAGCACCAGCTCAACAGATTTAGAATTTTTCTCTTTTCTTATACGTGAACTTTCTCAAACTGATCCAAACTCACCTGAAATGATCAAAAACCATATAGCAACTCAAAGTAGCATCCAAATAGGCCTCAAACACTAAAATCTCAACAAAATTCAATAAATACATATCTAAAATAATTAGAAAATAAAGAGAAGATGCTCATGCATCACAAAACCAAACCTGAGTTGTTGCTTGTCCTCAAGCAACTAAAATCCATATAAAACTGAGAAGTGAAATTGCCCAAGAATTGAGTTTTCACTTATGCTCCTGTCCATTCACTGATTTGGGTTGATGATATTGTGATCTTGAATAGTTTCGGCATCTCACTATCCTTTAAAGCTCAAAAATGTCAATGTCCTTCAGAACTAGAACTCAGATAATATTATGAAGTCTCTTCCTTTTTAACCATTTGATTAACCCTTGAACACAGCTTTTTCTTATCTTTTCTTTCGTACTTTGTACCTTGAGCCTAACCATGACTTCTAAATGTCTTGTATTAAGTTGTACTTGACACAAAAACACCACAAGCACTTAAGTAGAGAACTCTTTGAATTCTTATTTTTCTTTTTATTTTTTCCAGTCAGTGGTGTTCAGAGCCTTTGGTATACTCTTTATTTGCACTTGGTCTCAACTCTTAGTGCTCTGTCTCAAGAATTCCTTGACACATTCACACCACCAGCATATGGCTAGAAAAATAACTCTTGGAGCTTTTAATCACATTTGACTTTCCTAGCCATTGATGCTTAGAGACCTAGACCTTGCTTTTTAGTTTATTTTTCTTTTTACTGTCTATTTTGCTCTAAGGATTAAATTCTTGTTTAATTAAGAGAATCCACAATACTTCTCTAAATAACTGTACCTCAAGAATCAACACTCTTTACTTCAATATCAATTATGCACTATTCTTTTCATCCCTTCAAAGCCACACATAATACTACATCATCAAAATATTTAACTCAATTTCTCATGCAATTACATCACTTTTCTTTTCTTTTTTTTTCGAGCTCAGTGAGTGAGCATACATGAGACATCTTCAAAAGCAGAAATTTAAAGATAACTAAAACTACTAAATGTAGATAAAACTACTGACTCTAAACAGGATCATGCAAAAGACATTATAAAGCACTAGAAAATAGAAGATAAATAATATTATAACAGAAATAGAAAAATAACATAAAAGGAACTAAACCACCTCAGTCGTCATGGTGGCTGCTGCCTCCCAAAAATCCTTTTAAAGCTCCAAAATCACGCCTTAGTTGCTCCATCTCCCGCCTCTAGCTCTGCTGCTCCTCTAAAAGCTGCTGAAGGATGGTACAATGGACCTTATGGTCTATCCTCAGCTAATCGACGGATTATGCTAGATGTCCAATGATGATGTCAACTGATGAGGAGGGAAATAATGTCCCTGAGGTGTCTCAGACTGCTCCTATTGAGGAGGAGAAACTGGTTCTTGAGGCGGCGCTTGGACATACTCTTTAGCATACTCTGTACCCGTCCTAGTGATCGGCCTCTCGATGTCAATGAGGGTGTCACGATCAATGCGTACTCGAGCGGCATCAAATAGACAAAAAATGAGGTGGGGAAAGGCCAACATGGCAGAAGTGGATGCCTTCGCGGCAATGCTGTACAACTCCTAAGGAACCACGCGATGTACCTCTACCTCATTATCAAGCATGATGCAGTAAATCATCACTGCTCGGTCAATGGTAACCTTGGACCGGTTACTCGTAGGAATGATGGAGCGCTGAATAAACTCCAACCATCCCCTAGCAGTTGGTGGCGCGAAATTGTGAACAATACTTTTTCACAACTCTCATAATCCCCAGTCATGAGCCCCAAAAACTTGGTAGCTCAATACCATGGCATTACACAACTTCGCACAACTAACCAGCAAGTGCACTGGGTCGTCCAAGTAATAAACCTTACGCGAGTAAGGGTCGATCCCACGGAGATTATTAGTATTGAAGCAAGCTATGGTCATCTTGTAAATCTTAGTCAGGCAAACTCAAATGGTAATGGTGATGAACGAAAATAACAAAAAGGTAAAGATAGAGATACTTATGTAATTCATTGGTAGGAACTTCAGATAAGCGCATGAAGATGCCTTCCTTTCCGTCTCTCTGCTTTCCTACTGTCTTCATCCAATCCTTCTTATTCCTTTCCATGGCAAGCTTGTGTAGGGTTTCACCGTTGTCAATGGCTACCTCCCATCCTCTCAGTGAAAACGATTGCATATGCTCTGTCAAAGCACGCGGAATTCAGCTGTCGGTTCTCGGTCAGGCCGGAATAGAATCCATCGATTCTTTTGCGTCTGTCACTAACGCCCCGCCTGCTAGGAGTTTGAAGCAC
>NC_029780.3:83785145-83785695 GCF_000817695.3 Arachis duranensis | reverse complement strand
GTAAATGACATAAAAATCCACTTCCGGGCCCACTTGGTGTGTGCTTGGGCTGAGCATTGAAGCATTTTCGTGTAGAGACTCTTCTTGGAGTTAAAAACTAACTAAAACATATTAAAAACAATGCCAAAAAGCGTACAAATTATCCGCTCATCACAACACCAAACTTAAATTGTTGCTTGTCCTCAAGCAACTGAAAATCAAATAAGATAAAAAGAAGAGAATACGCAATGAATTCCAAAAACATCTATGAAGATCAGTATCAATTAGATGAGCGGGGTTTTTAGCTTTTTGCCTTTGAACAGTTTTGGCATCTCACTCTATCCTTTGAAATTCAGAATGATTGGCTTCTTTAGGAACTCAGAATCCAGATAGTGTTATTAATTCTCCTAGTAGAGTATGATGATTCTTGAACATAGCTACTTATTGAGTCTTGGCTGTGGCCCAAAGCACTCTGTCTTCCAGTATTACCACCGGATACATACATGACACAGACACATAATTGGGTGAAACTTTTTAGATTGTGACTCAGCTTTGCTAGAGTCCCCAACTA
>NC_029780.3:83784139-83784582 GCF_000817695.3 Arachis duranensis | reverse complement strand
TGATGAGTGGGGTCTCTTGTGTGCTCCATCCTCTTCTTAGTGATGGGCTTGTCCTCATCAATAGGGGTGTCTCCCTCTATGTCAACTCCAACCGAATAACAGAGGTGACAAATGAGATGAGGGAAGGCTAACCTTGCCAAGGTAGAGGACTTGTCCGCCACCTTATAGAGTTCTTGGGCTATAACCTCATGAACTTCTATTTCTTCTCCCATCATGATGCTGTGAATCATGATAGCCCGGTCTATGGTAACTTCGGACCGGTTGCTAGTGGGAATGATTGAGCGTTGGATGAACTCCAACCATCCCCTAGCCACGGGCTTGAAGTCATGCCTTCTCAGTTGAACCGGCTTCCCTCTTGAATCACTCTTCCATTGAACGCCCTCTTCAAAGATGTCTATGAGGACTTGGTCTAACCTTTGATCAAAGTTGACCCTTCTAGTGTA
>NC_029780.3:83783204-83784009 GCF_000817695.3 Arachis duranensis | reverse complement strand
AATTCTTTGGATCCGGGTTCACACTTTGATCATGGTTCTTGGTGATCCATGCATTGACATAGAACTCTTGAACCATCAAGATTCCGACTTGTTGAATGGGGTTGGTAAGAACTTCCCAACCTCTTATTCGGATCTCATGTCGGATCTCCGGATATTCACCCTTTTTGAGTGAAAAAGGGACCTCAGGGATCACCTTCTCCAAGGCCACAACTTCATAGAAGTGGTCTTGATGCACCCTCGAGATGAATCTCTCCATCTCCCATGACTCGGAGGTAGAAGCTTTTGCCTTCCCTTTCCTCTTTCTAGAGGTTTCTCCGGCCTTAGATGCCATAAATGGTTGTGGAAAAACAAAAAGCAATGCTTTTACCACACCAAACTTAAAATGTTTGCTCGTCCTCGAGCAAAAGAAGAAAGAAGAGAGTAGAAGAAGAAGAAATGAGGGGAAAGGGAATGGCTTTTGTTTTTGGCCAAGAGGGGAGAAGTGGTGTGTATGTTGTGTGAAAATGAAGGAGTGAAGGAGGGTTTATATAGGAGAGGGGGAGGAGAGGGTTTCGGCCATTTGAGGGTGGGTTTGGGTGGGAAAGTGGTTTGAATTTGAATGGTGGGGTAGGTGGGGTTTTATGAAGGATGGATGTGAGTGGTGAAGAGAAAGATGGGATTTGATAGGTGAAGGGTTTTTGGGGAAGAGGTGTTGAGGTGATTGGTGAATGGGCAAAGAAGAAGAGAGAGAGTGGTGGGGTAAGTGGGGATCCTGTGGGGTCCACAGATCCTGAGGTGTCAAGGAAAAGTCATCCCTGCACCAAAT
>NC_029780.3:83781213-83782633 GCF_000817695.3 Arachis duranensis | reverse complement strand
TCCTGCCTCTTTTGAGGCAATTGCTGCCTAGACAAGTTATCCAGTTCTTTGGTGAGCAAAGGGGTTTCATCCTCCCAAGTCTCATTTCCAAATAACTTGTCATTTAGCTTCATGATTGCTCCAAGGTATTTAGCAACTTGCTCTTTAGTGACATACTCATCCTCTTCAGAGGAGGAATACTCATCAGAGCTCATGAATGGCAGAAGAAAGTCCAATGGAATCTCTAGGGTCTCATTTTGAGCCTCGGATTCCCATGGTTCCTCATTGGGGAACTCATTGGAGGTCAGTGGACGCCCAGTGAGGTCTTCCTCAGTGGCGTTCACTGCCTCTTCTTCATCCCAGAATTCGGCCATGTTGATGGCCTTGCACTCTCCTTTTGGATTTTCTTCAGTATTGCTTGGGACAGTACTTGGAGGGAGTTCAGTAATTTTCTTGCTCAGCTGACCCACTTGTCCTTCCAAATTTCTGATGGAAGACCTTGTTTCAGTCATGAAACTTTGAGTGGTTTTGATTAGATCAGAGACCATTGTTGCTAAGTCAGAGGTATTCTGCTTAGAGCTCTCTGTCTGTTGCTGAGAAGATGATGGAAAAGGCTTGCTATTGCTAAACCTGTTTCTTCCACCATTATTATTGTTGAAACCTTGTTGAGGTCTCTGTTGATCCTTCCATGAAAGATTTGGATGATTCCTCCATGAAGGATTTAGGTGTTTCCATAGGGTTCTCCCATGTAATTCACCTCTTCCATTGAAGGGTTCTCAGGATCATAAGCTTCTTCCTCAGATGAAGCTTCCTTTGTACTGCTTGGTGCATTTTGCATTCCAGACAGACTTTGAGAAATCATATTGACTTGTTGAGTCAATATTTTGTTCTGAGCTAGTATGGCATTCAAAGTGTCAATCTCAAGAACTCATTTCTTCTGACTAGTCCCATTGTTCACAGGATTTCTTTCAGAAGTGTACATGAATTGGTTATTTGCAACCATTTCAATCAGTTCTTGAGCTTCTGCAGGCGTCTTCTTCAAATGAAGAGAGCCTCCAGCAGAGCTATCCAAAGACATCTTGGACAGTTCAGAGAAACCATCATAGAAAATACCTATGATGCTCCATTCAGAAAGCATGTCAGAGGGACACTTTCTGATTAATTGTTTGTATCTTTCCCAGGCTTCATAGAGGGATTCTCCTTCCTTCTTTCTGAAGGTTTGGACTTCCACTCTAAGCTTACTCAATTTTTGAGGTGGAAAGAACTTTGCCAAGAAGGCATTGACTAGCTTTTCCCAAGAGTCCAGGCTTTCTTTAGGTTGAGAATCCAACCATGTTCTAGCTCTGTCTCTTACAACAAAAGGGAATAGCATAAGTCTGTAGACCTCAGGGTCAACCCCATTAGTCTTGACAGTGTCACAGATTTGCAAGAATTCAGCTAA
>NC_029780.3:83778866-83780817 GCF_000817695.3 Arachis duranensis | reverse complement strand
GAGATGGAGTTCGAATTTTGCATTAAGGGATGGTGTTAGTCCATAAATAGAAGGATGTGAGAAGAGGGGAGGTGATTTTTGAAAATTAAGTCAAAGATTTTGAAAACATTTTTGAAAAGCATTACTTAATTTTCAAAAATGAAAGTGGAAAAGAAATCAAGTGATTTTTGAAAAAGATTTTGAAATTAGAAATAAAAAAGATTTGATTGAAAACTATTTTGAAAAAGACGTGGTTAAGAAGATATGATTGGTTTTAAAAAAAATGTGATTGAGAAGATATGATTTGAAAAACATTTTAAAAAAATTTGATTTGAAAATTAAAAACTTGACTAACAAGAAAAGATATGATTCAAGCATTAAACCTTTCTCAACAGAAAAGGCAACATACTTGAAATGTTGAATCAAATCATTAATTGGTAGCAAGTATCTTTAAAAATGGAAAGAAATTGGTTTTGAAAAAGATTTGATTGAAAAATTGATTTGAAAAAGATTTGATTTTGAAAAGATTTTGAAAACTTAGAAAAAAATTTGATTTGAAAACAAAATCTTTCCTTCTAGCCATCCTGGCGTTAAACGCCCAGAATGGTGCACATTCTGGCATTTAACGCCCAAAATGCTACCCTTTTGGGCGTTAAACGCCCAACCAGGTACCCTGGCTGGCGTTTAAACGCCAGTCTGTCCTTCTTCACTGGGCGTTTTGAACGCCCAGCTTTTTCTGTGCATTTCCTCTGCTGTATGTTCTGAATCTTAAATTCTCTTTATTATTGACTTGAAAAGACACAAATTAAAAAATATTTTTGGATTTTTAATAATAAGGAAAAATCAAAATGCAACAAGAATCAAATAACAATGCATGCAAAACACCAAACTTAGCAGTTTGTATACTACTGACACTAACAGGATGAAAATGCATATGAGACACACAAAACACTCAAGTCAATTGAATTCAAAGATCAGAGCACGAAAATTATCAAGAAATTTTTTTTTGAAAATCCTTAAAACACATGAATGAATGCAATAAGAACAGAAACATGCAATTGACACTAAACTTAAGATGAGACATCAGACTCAAACAAGAATTTTTGGATTTTATGATTTTTTTTAATTTTTTTTTGTTTTTCGAAAATTAAGTGGAAAAAGATATCAAAATTCTTGATGATAATTCCAGGAATCAGTGCAATGCTAGTCTAAGACTCCGGTCCAGGAGTTAGACATGGCTTCACAGCCAGCCAAGCTCTCAAAAAAAAGCTTCGGTCCAAAACACTAGACATGGCCAATGGCCAGCCAAGCCTTAGCAGATCACTGCTCCAAAAGCAAGATTGATAGAAATCAACAAGCTCTTGTGATGATAAGTTGAAACATCGGTCCAATGAGATTAGACATGGCTTCTCAGCCAGCCAGACTTCAACAAATCATCATGAAACTCTAGAATTCATCTTCAAGAACTTCGAAAAAAAATAAATACCTAATCTAAGCAACAAGATGAACCGTCAGTTGTCCAAACTAGAACAATCCCCGGCAATAACGCCAAAAACTTGGTGGCACGAAATTGTGAACAATACTTTTTCACAACTCTCATAATCCCCGGTCATGAGCCCCAAAAACTTGGTAGCTCAATACCATGGCATTACACAACTTCGCACAACTAACCAGCAAGTGCACTGGGTCGTCCAAGTAATAAACCTTACGCGAGTAAGGGTCGATCCCACGGAGATTGTTAGTATTGAAGCAAGCTATGGTCATCTTGTAAATCTTAGTCAGGCAAACTCAAATGGTAATGGTTATGAACGAAAATAACAAAAAGGTAATGATAGAGATACTTATGTAATTCATTGGTAGGAACTTCAGATAAGCACATGAAGATGCCTTCCCTTCCGTCTCTCTGCTTTCCTACTGTCTTCATCCAATCCTTCTTATTCCTTTCCATGGCAAGCTTGTGTAGGGTTTCACC
>NC_029780.3:83762096-83778317 GCF_000817695.3 Arachis duranensis | reverse complement strand
GTTTGGGCCATCAAATCTTGGGCAAAGTATAGACTATCATATATTGCTGGAAAGCCCAGGATGTCTACTTTCCAACGCCGTTGAGAGCGCGCCAATTGGGCTTCTGTAGCTCCAGAAAATCTACTTCGAGTGCAGGGAGGTCAGAATCCAACAGCATCTGCAGTCCTTTTTAGTCTCTGAATCAGATTTTTGCTCAGGTCCCTCAATTTCAGCCAGAAAATACCTGAAATCACAGAAAAACACACAAACTCATAGTAAAGTCCAGAAAAGTGAATTTTAACTAAAAACGAATAAAAATATACTAAAAACTAACTAGATCATACTAAAAACATACTAAAAACAATGCCAAAAAGCATACAAATTATCCGCTCATCAGCAGTCGACCTCAGATCGTGCTTCTCCAACTGGTATGGTTTCCCTTTAGTATCACGTCTCCGCTGTGCTCCGGGGAGGCATATGTCAGTAAGGATCTGGTCTAATCTCTGATCACTGTTGACCTTCTTAGTGTAAGAGTGAGGGTCCTCTTCTATCGGAGGTAATTGAAACACCTCCCTCACTTTCTCTGGACCAAACTCCAAGATCCTCCCTCGGACCATGGTGTGCCAGTTCTTCAAATCAGGTTGATGCACTTAACATGTTTGTAAGTTACTAAGCATTACTATAAAACTCCTAGACCATCAGACGACCCACTATAGTCACGGGATTGCATAGAGTCTCCCAACCCCTCCTCTGAATCTGTTCCCATATCTTCGGATACTCATCTAGTTATAAATCAAATCTCACTTCTGGGATCAGTTGCTGGGGTTTATCCTTTCTCTTCCTAGAAGAGGACTCTCCAGTCTTGGATGCTTGATGAGCGGATATTTTATACGCTTTTTGGGGGTAATTTCATGTAGATTTTAGTATGTTTTAGTTAGTTTTTAGTATAATTTTATTAGTTTTTAGGCAAAATTCATATTTCTGGATTTTACTATGAGTTTGTGTGTTTTTCTGTAATTTCAGGTATTTTCTGGCTAAAATTGAGGGAGCTGAACAAAAATCTGATTTAGGCTGAAAAAGGACTGCTGATGCTGTTGGATTCTGACCTTCCTGCACTCGGAATGGATTTTTTGGAGCTACAGAAGTCCAATTGGCGCGCTCCCAATTGGGTTGGAAAGTATACATCCAGGGCTTTCCAGTAATATATAATAGTCTATACTTTACGCGAAGATAGATGACGTAAACTGGCGTTCAACGCCAATTTCATGTTGTAGTTTGGCGTTCAGCGCCAGAAACAGGTTGCAGGTTGGAGTTCAACGCTAAAAATAGGTTACAACTTGGCGTTCAACTCTAGAAACAACCCAGTCACGTGAGAAGCTTAAGTCTTAGCCTCAGAACATACCAAGTGGGCTCCAGAAGTGGATTTCTGCACTCTTCATCTTAGTTTACTCATTTTCTGTAAACCTAGGCTACTAGTTTAGTATTTAAACAACTTTTAGAGACTTATTTTGTATCTCATGACATTTTTAGATCTGAATTATATACCTTGTGACGGCATGAGTCTCTAAACTCCATTGTTGGGGGTGAGGAGCTCTGCAGCGTCTCGATGAATTAATGCAATTATTTCTGTTTTCCATTCAAACATGCTTGTTCCTATCTAAGATGTTCATTCGTGCTTCACTATGAAGAAGGTGATGATCTGTGACACTCATCACTTTCTTCAATCCATGTGCCTGACAACCACCTCCGTTCTAAATTAGATTGAATGAGTATCTCTTAGATTCCTTAATCAGAATTTTCGTGGTATAAGCTAGAATTGATGGCAGCATCCTTGAGAATCCGGAAAGTCTAAACCTTGTCTGTGATATTTCGAGTAGGATTCTGGGATTGGATGATTGTGATGAGCTTCAAACTCACGAGTGTTGGGCGTAGTGACAGACGCAAAAGGATCAATGGATCCTATTCCGACATGATCGAGAACCAACAGATGATTAGCCGTGTTGTGACAGAGCATTTGGACCATTTTCACTAAGAGGATGGAAAGTAGCCATTGATAACGGTGACGCCCTACATACAGCTTACCATGGAAGGAGCCTTGCATGTTTGAAAGTGAGGAAGCATTATGTTACAGGAATTCAAAAGACAAAGCATCTCCAAAAGTCCAACATATTCTCCATTACTGCATTATAAGTATTTATTTCATGCTCTTTTACTTTTACAATTAAAACTAAAAATTATTATTGATATTATATCCTGACTAAGAATTACAGGATAACCATAGCTTGCTTCAAGCCAACAATCTCTGTGGGATCGACCCTTACTCACGTAAGGTATTACTTGGACGACCCAGTGCACTTGCTGGTTAGTGGTACGAGTTGTGAAGAATTGTGATTTCCAATTTTGTGCACCAAGTTTTTGGCGCCGTTGCCGGGGATTGTTTGAGTTTGAACAACTGACGGTGAATCTTGTTGCTTAACCGTAGAAGGGATTGGGCAAGAAGCTTGGATGATACTCTGTGGGCATACAGAACAGCATTCAAGACACCTATAGGAACTTCTCCATACCAGCTGGTGTATGGAAAAGCCTGTCACTTGCCAGTGGAACTAGAACATAAAGCCTATTGGGCAACCAGATTCCTAAACCTTGATGCCAAGTTAGCTGGAGAAAAACGATTGCTCCAGTTAAATGAGCTAGAGGAATTCAGACTCAATGCTTTCGAAAATGCAAAAAATTTACGAAGAGAAAGTAAAAAGATGGCATGATAAGAAACTGTCATCCAGAGTCTTTAAGCCAGGGCAGAAAGTTCTGTTATTTAATTCTAGGCTCAGATTATTCCCCGGGAAATTGAAATCCCGGTGGAAAGGTCCATATGTGATTACAAGTGTGTTACCGTATGGATACGTGGAGCTTCAGGATAATGATTCTAACAAAAAATTCATTGTTAATGGACAGAGAGTCAAACATTATCTTGAAAGCAATTTTGAGCAAGAATGTTCAAAACTGAGACTTGATTAAAGCTCAGTAATAGTCCAGCTAAAGACAATAAAGAAGCGCTTGCTAGGAGGCAACCCAGCCATTTACAAAGTTTATTTGTTAATTAATTAATTTTTACAGGTTTATGTCAATTATCTTCAAGGTAAAATAGCAATTGCTTGAGTTCACAAAGTTACAGAAGGATCCGCAGGATAAAACAGCAAAAAGGAAGCTCACTGGTGCGAAAAAGCCAGTAAGAGCTATTTTGGGCGCTGAACGCCCAAAAGAAGCATCTACTTGGCGTTCAACACCAGTAGGAATAGCCATCTGGGCGTTTAACGCCAAAAGAAGCATCTTCTGGGCGTTGAACGCCAGAAAGAAGTAGCTTCTGGGTGTTTAACGCCAGATTTATAGCGTCCTGAGCGTTCAGAAAAACGCCTAGTGACAAAGGAGTTCCTGGCGTTCAACGCCAGCTAGAAGCAACAGCTAGGCGTTGAACGCCCCGGAGAAGCTGCAAATGGGCGTTAAACGCCCAAAACATGCAGCGTTTGGGCGTTTAACGCCAGGATTGTGGGGAGGAGGTAAATTCGTTTTCAATTCACATTTTTTCAAAATTTTTATGTTCCAATTCATGATTTCTTGCATAAACATGTTACAAACTCTCATCCTTCAATTCCAAAAATTTTAATCCTAATTTCTAAAATCCCATTTTCAAAAATATCAAATGTATTTTAATTCATAAACACAAATACCTTTTCAAATCCCATCCAACTTCTTTTCAAATTTATTTTCAGAACTCAATTATCTTTTCAAATCTTTTTCAAAATAAAAATTCAGATTTATCTTTTTCAAATATCATTCACAACCTTTTAATTTTAAATTATATCTTTTTCTTATCATATTTATCTTTTACAAATCATATCCTCTATCTTATCTTTCCTCAAAATTTTCGAAAACCCACCCCCTCCCTTTAAATCCACATTCGGCCTCCCTCCTCTCATCCACCATTCGAAAACTAGCTCTCTTTCTATCCCTCTCCTTTTTTTTCTTTTGCTTGAGGACAAGCAAACCTCTAAGTTTGGTGTGTTTATCCGTGATCACTAAACCATACCCTCTAAGATCATGGCTCCTAAAGGAAAACAACCCACTCCAAGAGGCAAGAAAGAGAGTATTCCAAAACCACTTTGGAATCAAGGGAAGTTCTTAACCAAAGAACATTCAGACCATTACTTCAAAATAATGGGTCTAAGGTCAGTGATCTCGGAAGTCAAATTCGATCTGAAAGAAGATGAATATCCGGAGATCCAAGAGCAAATTCAAAACAAGAGCTAGGAAATCCTAGTTAATCCTGAAACAAAGGTGGGAAGAAACATGATTCAGGAATTCTACGCTAATCTGTGGCAAACAGATAGGAAGAGAATATATGGAACTGCTCTCTATGACTATCGAACCTTGGTCAGAGGAAAGATTGTTCACATCCACCTGATAAAATCAGGGAGATCTTTAAGCTACCTCAGCTGAAAGATGACCCAGACTCCTTTAATAGGAGAATGATAAGAACAAATAATGGCCTGGACAAGATTCTAAAGGACATATGCCTCCCTGGAGCCAGGTGGACCACCAGCACCAAGGGCATCCCAAATCAACTTAAAAGAGAAGATCTCAAACCAGTCACCAGAGGCTAGCTGGAATTCATTGGGCATTCTATACTGCCCACTAGCAACCGCTCCGAGGTCACCGTTAAAAGAGCAGTGATGATCCACTGCATTATGTTGGGAAGAGAAGTGGAAGTTCATCAGCTGATTTCGTGTGAACTTTACATAATTGCAAACAAGAACTCCAAAGATGCTAAATTGGCTTATCCAAGTTTAATATCTATGCTATGTAAAGATGCTGGAGTGAAGATGGGAATAACTGAGTATATCTCAGTTGAGCGACCAATCACCAAAATATCAATGGAAAAACAACAAGTGCAGGATGACCCCATCAAGAGGAGAGCACAGGAATTCCTCCCGAAAATCCCTCAATTTGAATACTGGAAGCATCTTGAAGCATCAGTTACCAAGTTGCAAGAAGCTATGGACCAAATAAAGGAAGAACAGAATAATCAAAATAGCATGCTTTGTAAACTGCTTGGGGAACAAGAAGAGCAAAGGCATGACTTGAAGGAACTGAAGTGCCAGAAATTATCTCTTGAAGGACCAAGCACCCCACAGACTAGAGGAACATCCACTTCCCAAAATAAAGGTTGTTGAGTCCTAATCTTAGCTTTACTCTGTGATAGTTGTCTTATAGATTTACCTTAGAAGTTATATAGGAGTAGTAGTAATTAGTATATCTATTTTGATTATATTTCCAATTAAGCTATAATTTATTTTTCTCATCATCATCAAACATGAATAAAATAGTAGATTTTTAGAATAAAGAGGTAATTTAATTTCGAGTTCTTAATAAGGAAAATTCTAATTATTTATATGTGGTGGCAATACTTTTTATCTTTTGAATGAATGCTTGAACAGTGCATATTTTTGATAGTGAAGTTTATGAATGTTAAAATTGGCTTCTGAAAGAATGATGAATAAGAGAAATATTATTGCTGATCTGAAAAATCATGAAATTGATTCTTGAAGCAAGAAAAAGCAGTGAAAAATACAAAGCTTGCGAAAAAAAAAGTGGTGAAAAAAAGAAAGAAAAAGAAAAAGCAAGCAGAAAAAGCCAATAGCACTTTAAACCAAAAGGCAAAGGTAAAGAGGATCCAAGGCTTTGAGCATCAGTGGATAGGAGGGCCCAAATGAATAAAATCCTGGCCTAAGCGGCTAAATTAAGCTGTCCCTGACCATGTACTTGTGTCATGAAGGTCCAAGTGAAAAGCTTGGGACTGAGTGGTTAAAATCGTGATCCAAAGCAAAAGAGTGTGCTTAAGAACTCTGGACACCTCTAACTGGGGACTCTAGCAAAGCTGAGTCACAATCTGAAAAAGTTCACCTAGTTATGTGTCTGTGGCATTTATGTATCCGGTGGTAATACTGGAAAACAAGATGCTTAGGGTCACAACCAAGACTCATTAGTAGCTGTGTTTAAGAATCAACATACTGAACTAGGAGAATCAATAACACTATCTTAATTCTGAGTTCTTATAAATGCCAATCATTCTGATTTACAAGTCCCGCTCATCTAATTAGAACTAAGCTTCATTGATATATTGGGATTTATTGTATATTTTCTTCTTTTTATCCTATTTTGTTTTCAGTTGCTTGGGGACAAGCAACAATTTAAGTTTGGTGTTGTGATGAGTGGATAATTTATACGCTTTCTGGCATTGTTTTTAGGTAGTTTCCAGTATGTTTTAGTTACTTTTTAGTATATTTTTGTTAGTTTTTATGCAAAATTCACATTTTTGGACTTCACTATGAGTTTGTGTGTTTTTCTGTGATTTCAGGTATTTTCTGGCTGAAATTGAGGGACCTGAGGAAAAATCTGATTCAAAGGCTGAGAAAGGACTGCAGATGTTGTTGAATTCTGACCTCCCTGCACTCGAAGTTGATTTTCTGGAGCTACAGAAGCCCAATTGGTGCGCTCTTAATTTCGTTGGAAAGTAGACATCTTGGGATTTCCAGCAATGTATAATAGTTCATACCTTTCTCGAGACTTGATGGCCTAAACTGGCGTCCAAACGCCCACCAAAGACCCTTTTCTGGTGTAAAACGCCAGAACTGGCACTAAAGCCGGAGTTAAACACCCAAACTGTCACCCAAGCTGGCATTTAACTCCAAGGATGGCCTATGCACGTGAAAGCTTCAAAGCTCAGCCCAAACACACACCAAGTGGGCCCCGGAAGTGGATTTCTACACTATCTACTCATTTTCTGTAAACCCTAGTAGCTAGTTTAGTATAAATAACACTTTTTACTATTGTACTGGGGTCTTCAGCCCATGTTTTCGAATTCTTATGCCATTTGGGAGGCTGGCCATTCGGCCATGCCTAGACCTTTTGTTCTTATGTATTTTCAACGGTGGAGTTTCTACACCTCATAGATTAAGGTGAGGAGCTCTGCTGTTCCTCATGAATTAATGCAAGTACTATTATTTTTCCTTCAATTCACGCCTACTTCTTCTCCAAGATATACTCTTGTACTTAATTCAGTTAAGTCAAACTAAAGGGGTGACCTGTGACAATCACCCACTATCTTCACTACTCGCTTAGCCAAGATCCGCGTGCCTGACAACCACAAGCGGTCTATATGATGTTCAACGTAGTCATTGGACGCCAGCTGGAGTATATTCTCTTGGGTCTCTGATCCATGCATTTGACTAGCATCTCTTGACAATAGAGCATTCAAATCAGTGGGATTAGAACTTTCGTGGTATAGGCTAGAAACAATTGGCAGCATTCCTGAGATCCAGAAAGTCTAAACCTTGTCTGTGGTATTCCGAGTAGGATCTGGGAGGGGATGACAGTGACGAGCTTCAAACTCGCTACTGTTGGGCGCAGTGACAGTGCACAAAAGGATCAATGGATCTTATTCTAACACAAGTGAGAACCGACAGATGATTAGCCCTGTGGTGAGAACCGTAGCCGGACCATTTTTACTGAGAGGACAGATGGTAGCTATTGACAACGGTGATCCACCAACATACAACTTGCCATGGAAGGGAGTGCGCATGATTGGATGGAAGCAATAGGGAAGCAGAGGTTTAGAAGCAACAAAGCATCTCCAAACGCTTATCTGAAATTCCCACCAATGAACTACATAAGTATCTCTATTTTATTTTATGTTTTATTTATCTGTTAATTATCAAAATCTCATAACCATTTGAATCTGCTTGATTGAGATTTACAAGATGACCATAGCTTGCTTCAAGCTGACAATCTCCATGGGATCGACCCTTACTCACGTAAGGTATTACTTGGACGACCCAATGCACTTGCTGGTTAGATGTGCGGAGTTGTGAAAAGTGTGATCACAATTTTGTGCACCAATACACCTTTGAAAAGTTGCTGGGACATTACAGAGTCCAAACGGCATCCTCTGGTAAGCAAATACTACAAAGGGACATGTGAATACCGTCTTTTTCTGATCTTGATGGTCTACAGCAATCTGATTATAGCCAGAATATCCATCTGGAAAATAGTAAAAAGAATGGCTGGCAAACCTCTCAAGCATCTGATCAATGAAATGCAAGGGCAAGTGATCATTTCTTGTAGCATTGTTGAGCCTCCTGTAATCAATACACATGCGCCACCCTATGATGGTTCTCATGCGAATAAGCTCATTCTTCTCATACTCGATCACTGTCATCCCTCCTTTCTTGAGAACCACTTGCACAGGACTTACCCATGGGCTGTTAGAAATTGGGTAAATAATCCCGGCTTCCCAAAGCTTCATCACCTCTTTTTGGACCACTTCTTTCATGGTCAGATTTAGTCACCTCTGTAGTTGCACAACCGGTTTAACATCATCCTCAAGCAAGACTTTGTGAATTCACTTGGCCGAACTAATCCCCTTCAAATCACTAATGGTCCACCCAAGAGCCGTTTTATGACTCTTGAGTACCTGAAGTAGCACATCCTCCTCCTCATGCCTCAGAGAGGAGCTAATAATCACTGGGTAAGTATTATGCTCACCTAGGAATGCATACTTTAAAGAGGGTGGCAAGGGCTTCAACTCAAGCTTCGGAGCCCCTTTCTCAGTACTAAGCATGTGAGGCTTCTCTTTCTGAGGTAGTGAATCATCAATCTCAAGCAAATCATCCTTAGAAGGGGATTCCAGAACATCGTCAAGCTCTTCAGCTTCAAATACCTCTTTAATTAGAGGCTCAATCAGATTGACTCCCATACACCCTTTAGAATCATTAGGGTGTTGCAAAGCCTCAAGAACATTAAGCACAACCTCCTTTTCATTGACCCTCAAAGTTAATTCACCCTTTTCAACATTAATAAGGGCTCTTCCTATAACTAAAAAGGGTCTTCCAAAAATAATAGAGGCATTTTTGTCCTCTTCCATATCCAATAGAGAAATATGAGTGGGTTTTACCTCATCAATTTGGAGTTTTCTCATCAAGGATAGTGGCATGAAATTGATTCTAGCTCCAAGATCACATAAGGCTTTCTGAATAGTGATGTCTTCAATGGTGTAAGGAATAAAAAAGCTCCCCAGATCTTGCATCTTTTCAAAGAGATTCTGCTGAATAATAGCACTGCATTCCTTTATTAACACCATTGTATCACTCTCTTTCCAATTCATCTTTTCAGGGAGATTCTGCAAAAGGAATATTGATTTAAAGCTTTCTGAAGACCTCTAAAAATCTGGAAAACTGCTTGTCTTTAGAAGCCTTCTAAAGCCTCTGAGGATATGGCATCTTAGACTTATACTCAATTGCCTTAGGTAACACTGAATACTTCTCAAGATCAACCCAAATAGGATTGTTCAGGTGTCTAGAGGAGGTGTGCTCCTCTTTCTCCTTGGCCTCCTCCAAGACTTCTTTTTCAACCGGTTCTTCACTAACCTTTGCCTCTGGACTTGCTACCTTACCACTTCTCAGATGGATGGCCTTGTATTCTTCCCTTGGATTAAGCACTGTATCACTAGAAAGAGTATTAGGAGGCTTCTCAGGTGCTTGTTTACTCAACTGACCTATTTGAATCTCCAAGTTCCTAAGTGAAGCTCTGGTTTCTTACTTAAACCTATGAGTATTCTTGGAGAGTTTTGCAATAATAGATGCCATGTCAGGAGAATTCTGAGACTGAGAAGGTGCTTGATGTGGTTGAAAGGGCTGAAACTACTGGTTGTTGAAGTTGTTCTACTTGAAATTGCCCTGAGAGTTATTGTTGAAATATTGTTGCCTTTGTTGTTGATTCTTGCATCCAAAATTAGGGTGATTCCTCTATCCCGGATTGAGAGTTTTAGAGTAAGGATCATTATTGGAATTTCTAGAGGAATTGTCCACGTAATTGACTTGTTCAAGTATTAAGGGCCGAGACTTACATTCCACTCAAGTGCTAGGTAATGGCATTGATCTGTTGATACATGGCCTTGTTCTGAGCAAGAATAGCATCCAAAGCATCCAATTCCATGACTCCTTTCTTCACAGAGGTCCTTTTTGAAGAAAACAAGTATTATTAGCAACCATTTTAATCAACTCCATAGCCTCTTCGGTGGTCTTTTTCATGTAGAGGGAGCCACGTGCAGAATTATCCAGAGACAGTTTTTCGGTCTCAGTATCTCCATCATAAAAGATCTATAACTAAATCCAGTCTGAGAACATGTCACGAGAACATTTTTTGAGCATCAACTTGTATCTCTTTCAAGCTTCATAGAGAGATTCACCCTCTCTCTATCTAAAAGTCTGAACATCAGTCCTCAGCTTAGTCAACTTCTGAGGTGGAAAGAACTTGGTCAAAAACCTGTTGACCAAGTTATCCCAAGTATGCAAGCTCTCCTTAGGCTGTGTATCAAGCCACTTCTTAGCTCTGTTCCGTACAGCAAATGGAAAGAGGAGTAACTTGTAAACATCTGGCTGAACACCATTGGTCTTTACAATGTCATAGATTTATAGGAAATTTGAGATGAAGAAGTTTGGGTCTTCTTGCGGGAGTCCGTGAAACAAGCAATTCTGCTGCACCAAAGTGATAAGTTGAGGCTTTAGTTCAAAGTTGTTACCAACTACAGGAGGTACAATAATACTATTGCATAGAAATTAGGACTAGGAGTAGTGTATGAATCAAGTGTCCTTCTAGGTTGCTCAGGTGTATTAGGTCCATGGAGAGCATTGGGATTAACAAGATTGTTGTTGTTGGAATCCATAGTGAACTTGTCAACTTTCTTTTCAAAATTATCCTTGAGATTCTCATCAGCTTTGTAAGCTCTTGCCTGTTGTAAACGACTTTTTAAGGTCCTTTCAATCTCAGGATCAAAGTGTAAAAAAGGTTCTTTGTTCCTGTTCCTGGTTATAAACAAATAGAAACAAAAAAAGTGAGAATCTCTATGTCAGATTGAAGAGAATTCCGAATGAGGTAACCTGAGTAAATGAAATAAAATAAAATAAACTAAATAAATAACACCAAAAATTTTGAAAATTAATAAGAAAAATAAACCAAAAATCTTGAAAGTAATGAGGAAAAATGAATAGGAAAAATAAAATAAAGAAACTATGGGGACACTACTTAATATTCGAAATTAAAAAAATTTTAATAAAATAAAGCTAAATTTTTTCAAAAAATTAATGAAGAAAATTAAACAACATTAATGCAAAGAACATCTAATCTAAGTTATCAAACAACACGTAGTTGTCAATCACAATCAAAACTCGACAATGGCGCTAAAAATTTGGTATGGGAAGTATGTGAGAGAACAGTTAAGGTTTCAGAGATTTTAATTTTTTGGATTAATGTTTCTTACCAACTACTTTAATCACACAAGACTCTATTCATGTCAAACTGTAATTGACTAAATCCTAATTCCTTAGTGATTTAGTCTCCTATAACCTAATCAAATGCCAATTCCTTGGTCACCTAATATAGATTATACGGTTAGGTTCAATTCTAATTTATTAGCCACAAGAACCCTAATTAACCAGATATAAGAGGATTATATGTCATGTATCCCATTATGTCTAGGCAATTAGTGATTTAGGAGGAATTTACTTTCAAGCTATTATTCAGGTGAGTTAACTTTTGCAACAATCAACAAGATTTAATGTTAGAACAAGAGTTATTTTCCAATACACTCAATTTCATAAGAGGAAGAACAAAAGTAATCCTTGAATTTAAATCAATACATGAGTTAAAGTAGAGTGACAATAGTATTAATCCATATAATAAACAAAGCTCCTAATCTTAACAAGGAAGATTTAGTTGCTCATGGCTTAGAGAAAGGCTAGGGTTCCAAAAGTGTGTAAAAATTAGAATGAGGAAGAAGAGAGAGGAGAAAAGCCCGAAGGGCTAAATCTTTTCCCTTTTATATCTAACCTAATTTGATTTGAAAATAAAATAGAATAATAACTACTAAACCCCAAAAGATTGTGTTTGGGAATAAAATTAACCAAAATAAAATAAAATACAATATAACCCAAATCTAACTAATGAAGTCACTTCATTAAAATTGGATCCGAGCTACTGGTGCTAAACCCCAGAATCAGTTTTTAGTGCCTGATGACTTATATTATCTACCTCTTTCTCTTAGCTAAAAGGCCCATAGAATTGATGAATTCTCATTTAATTGATGCAACTACTTGAACTAAATGATAAATTTTATGGTACATTGCTTTGAAAGGGATCTTGTTTGAATTTCAGGTGAAAATAGCATCAAAAGAAGAAGAAAGCAAGAAAAAGGAACTGGGCGTGTGTATTGGGTGTGCCACTTGGTGCAAATGCCAATAAATTGACTGGGCATGGCACGCCAGCTATTGGGCGTGGCACGCTAGTTATCAACACTAGGGAGCAAAATGTAGGAGCTCCCATAGGCGTGGCACGCCAGAGTAAGGCGTGGCACACCAGAGTAAGGCGTGGCACGCCAGTTACATCTTCCAGAGGAGAACCCATGAAGGATTAGCATGGGCATGGCACATCAAGGCCAGGCATGGCACGCCAACTATTTTTTTCCAGAAAGGAGGCTCTGATGAATTAAAATGGGCGTGGCACGCCAAGGCCAGGCGTGGCACACCAGTTATGTTTTCTAGAGAAGGAACTCCAAGGTTTACTATAGGCGTGGCACCCCAGGCACTCTGACCAGAGAAGGACCATTGAAGATTCACAAAGGGCGTGGCACGCCAACCCTACCATGTACAATGGGCATGCCACTTGAGTTCGAAGGCGTGGCACGCCAATACAGCTGAGCAGAGGAGAATGGAGGAAGCACCATTATGGGCGTGCCACTTGGTACTAGAGGCGTAGCACGCCAAGCTCATGAACCCTCATCACCACTATGGGCGTGCCACTTGAGACTGAGCGTGGCACGCCAGTTCAACATTTTAGAAAAAGAGGTACATGGACTCATCGAAGGTGTGCCACTTGGAACTTAAGGCGTGGCACACCGACTTTGCTCACATCATGGGCATGCCACTTGAATCATGGGCGTGGCACGCCAGCTACTGGACTAGAAGGCTAATCATACATTATCAAGGACGTGGGACGCTAGTTCGAAAGCGTGGCACGCCAGTTCAACCTTCCAGAGAAGAAAATTGAAGGCCTTATTGAATGCGTGGCACACCAGACCAGGGCGTACCATGCCACTGCTGGGCGTGGTACGCCAGTTATATGGTCCAGAAGAGAAGAAGGAGAGCTTAGCTGAAAGCATGGCACGCCAACTCTGGACGTGCCACGCTATTTCAAAATTTCAGAAAGGAAGAAGGAAGGAATCACAATGGGTGTGCTACTTGAGTTCGAAGGCGTGGCATGCCAAGTTAGCTGCACAAGGGGAGGGTGCCACTTGGAAGCCAGGCGTGGCACGCCGCTCACACGCCGGCACATGTCTCAATTTAATTAGTTTTTCCTTTAATTATCAATTGTAATTTTCTTTTCCTTTTTGTAATTTTTATTTTCTAGTAATAGGAGTATCATAAATACCCCCTTGAGAGTACTAAAAAGAGGGTTTGCTAGTTGGAGGAATTAGTTTAGTTTTCACTTTTATACTTGACTTCATCTTCTTCCATCTCTTGTACTTTTTTCTAAGCTATGAGTAGCTAAACTCCCTCTAGTTGGGAGAGGGAGCTCTATTGTACTTGATGGATTAATGATAGTGAATTTCTTCTTCTTTTCATCTCTCTTTGATTTGCAGGAAGGAATTTTGTTCTTCATGCTTAGTGTTCAATCATCTTGGAAAAGAGGTTGAATGCAATTTGGGTTTCATGGAAACCTTGGAAAAGAAAACATGAAACCATGGTTGAATTCCCTTCTTACACTTGAGTAGATCTGGGTTTTGGGATTGGATATGGTGACATTAAATCCACCCACTAATTGGATCTATAAGGATGTGTGGTATATAATCAGGGACTAAACTTATCTCTCTTCATAAGCAATTAGACCAAGGAATTCACTGATTATCAAGATATGAGAGATTGAATCACTAAGGAATTAAGGTTCAATCAATCATGATTTCCAAGAGGTCAACGAGTTGTATAACTGAAGATGAGATAATCTATATTTGATCCAAAGAGGGCAACATCTCCTAATCCTAATGAATTTCCCCTATTCTTATCTTCCCCATTCTTTATAGCTTTCTTTAATTTCTGCTATTACCCATTTCCCATTTATAATTCAGTCATTTATGTTTTTATAATTTACTTTCATGCTCTTTATGTTTCTGCAATTTACTGCTTTCCTTTATCTTTAAGTCATTTATCATCCTGCCATTTAGAATTCTACACTCAACAACTTTTCCAAATTAGCCTGACTAAACCACCTAGTAACTAAAGTTGCTCAATCAATCAATCTCTGTGGGATTTGACCTCACTCTATTGTGAGTTTTTACTTGATGACAATTCTGTAGACTTGCCGAAGGGGTTTGTGTGGTGATGCATTAATTCCGTGATCATGTTTATGGCGCCGTTGATGGGGATTGATGTTGAATTGACAATGATTAAGTTGATGGGTATTTAGATTAAGTGTTTTCTTTACTTTGTTAATTTCGTTAATTTTAGTCCTTACTTTCTCTATTTCTTTTAGTATTTGAATCCTCAATTATTCATTGTATATATATTCATTGTAACAAGAAGCACACAAACTGTTTGATGCTTTGCATCAACCAAATTTGACTTACTCACCCTTCCTCCAAGAGGGTGCTCATCCCCGTTTTAGTTTGTGTTTGGTGTTGTGTATGACAGGGAGGAGAGGAGCTGTAACCTCCTACGATTCTAAACCTGAGAGGACATTTTTGAGATTGAAAAGAGAGGCAGTGGCAAGAGGCAAAAGGGTAGTTGGTGTAGAATAAGAAGAAGAGGATCCAATCCAAAATATGGAAGGTGAATCACACAATCATCCAGATGAAGTAGTGGGCAACCATGCCCCTTACAAGAAAGAAGAGTATTAGGATCCTACATTAATCCCAATCCTGGGAATTATGGGAGCAGCATCTTAAAAACCACCATACATGCCAACAATTTTTTGCTCAAACCACAGTTAATCACTCTTGTTCAGAATAACTGTTCGTTCGGAGAAAATGCTCAAGAGGATCCAAATGAACATCTAACCACATTCTTGAGAATCTGCGACATAGTGAAGGCTAATGGTGTTCACTCTGACACCTACAAACTAATTTTATTTCCTTTCTCTCTTAGGGATAAAGCCGCAAAGTGGCTAGAGTCCTTTCCAAAGGAGAGTTTAACAACTTGGATATAGGTGGTGAATAAGTTCTTGGCAAAATTTTACCCTCCCCAAAGACTTAACAAGTTGAGAGCTGAGGTACAAACATTTAGACAACAAGATGGGGAGACTCTCTATAAAGCTTGGGAGAGATATAAAGAGCTAACAAGAAAATGCCCTCTAGACATGTTCAATGAGTGGGTACAGCTGCATATTTTCTATGAAGGATTATCTCAAGAGTCAAAGAAGGCTCTAGATCACTCTTTAGGAGGCTCTCTCAATAACAAGAAGACAATTGAAAAGGCCATAGACATCATAGAAATTGTGGCTAATAATAAGCATTTCTATGCCTCTGATAGGAACCCAAGAAGGGGAGTAATGGAGCTGAACCAGACGGTTGCTCTGCTGGCCCAAAACAAGGTGATCACAGCTCAACTAGCAGCTCTAACCAAGCAAATGGAGAAGAATCAAGTCTCAGTAATCAACACTCAAGAACCTATGCAAGAAGGAGATAGCCCAAAAGTTGAATATGAATGAGAGCAAGTGGTGCGCGAAATTGTGAACAATACTTTTTTCACAACTCTCATAATCCCCGGTAATGGCTCCAAAAACGTGGTAGCTCAATACCATGGCATTACACAACTTCGCACAACTAACCAGCAAGTGCACTGGGTCGTCCAAGTAATAAACCTTACGTGAGTAAGGGTCGATCCCACGGAGATTGTTAGTATTGAAGCAAGCTATGGTCATCTTGTAAATCTTAGTCAGGCAAACTCAAATGGTAATGGTGATGAACGAAAATAACACAAAGGTAAAGATAGAGATACTTATGTAATTCATTGGTAGGAACTTCAGATAAGCGCATGAAGATGCCTTCCCTTCTGTCTCTCTGCTTTCCTACTGTCTTCATCCAATCCTTCTTACTCCTTTCCATGGCAAGCTTAAGCAAGGGTTTCACCGTTGTCAGTGGCT
>NC_029780.3:83757808-83757976 GCF_000817695.3 Arachis duranensis | reverse complement strand
GCCCTAAGTCACACAAGGCCTTCTTGAAGGTCATGGTGCCTATGGTACAAGGTATAGAAAACTTCCCAGGATCCTGCCTCTTTTGAAGTAGTTTCTGCCTAGACAAGTCATCCAGTTCCTTGGTGAGCAAAGGGGGTTCATCCTCCCAAGTCTCATTTCCAAATAACT
>NC_029780.3:83755057-83755390 GCF_000817695.3 Arachis duranensis | reverse complement strand
CAAACTTAGCAGTTTGTATACTACTGACACTAACAGAATGAAAATGCATATGAGACACACAAAACACTCAAGTCAATAGAATTCAAAGATCAAAGCAAGTAAATCATCAAGAACATCTTGAAGATCACTAAGACATATGAATGCATGCAATTGACACCAAACTTATGATCAGACTAGTGTCTCAATAAGAAACAACAATATTTTTGGTTTTTATGATTTTGCAAAATTTTTTTGTGTTTTTCGAAAATTAAATGGAGAAAGGTATCAAAATTCTTAATGAGAATTCCAGGAATCAGTGCAATGCTAGTCTAAGACTCCGGTCCAGGAATTAGA
>NC_029780.3:83738179-83753685 GCF_000817695.3 Arachis duranensis | reverse complement strand
TGCCAGTTTGGGCGTTTAACTCCCATTTTGGTGCCAGTTCCAGCGTTTAACGCTGGGATTTCTGAGGGTGACTTTGAACGCCGGTTTGGGCCATCAAATCTTGGGCAAAGTATGGACTATCATATATTGCTGGAAAGCCCAGGATGTCTACTTTCCAACGCCGTTGAGAGCGGGCCAATTGGGCTTCTGTAGCTCCAGAAAATCCACTTCGAGTGCAGGGAGGTCAGAATCCAACAGCATCAGCAGTCCTTTTTAGTCTCTGAATCAGATTTTTGCTCAGGTCCCTCAATTTCAGCCAGAAAATACCTGAAATCACAGAAAAACACACAAATTCATAGTAAAGTCCAGAAAAGTAAATTTTAACTAAAAACTAATAAAAATATACTAAAAACTAACTAGATCATACCAAAAACATACTAAAAACAATGCCAAAAAGTATACAAATTATCCGCTCATCAGCAAGCCAACTATGTGAACAATGCAGATAGACAATCATAGGATCCCAATGCGAAAACCTACAACCCAGGTTGGAAGAACCACCCAAGTTTTAGGTGGGAAAACCAACAAAACCATACCCAAGACCACAAACTATATCACCCTAACCAATACAATAACCCTAACTATCAATTTAACAATTATAGACCATACCACAACCCATATAATGCCCCCTATCATGCCAACCAACAACCACACAGCCACCATTCTCAAAATGTATTAGCCCCAATCCCACAACCATGTGATAACAGTGGAAACTTTGCAAGGTTGGGAGCTATGATGGCACAAATGGAAGGAGATATTACCACTATTGTAGAGAGACAATTGCAAGCCAAAAAAAAGATAGATTCAATCGAAGAGGAGGCCAGATCCAACATAAAGAACCAAGGGGCAGTAATCTCAAAATTAGAATCACAATTAGGATACCTATCTAAGCAGATACCAATGCCTACAAATACATTCCCAAGTGATACCATGACTAATCCAAGAGGGGAATGCAAGGCCATCATACTAAGAAGTGGGAAAGTGGTGAAGGAGACGTCCTCAAGCCACAACTTGCAAGAAGAAGAAGCTACAAATAACTCAGAAACCAAGAAGGAAGATGAGACACCTGCTCCAGTCCCACGAGAATAAGTCTTGAAGCCTTATGTACCAAAAGCACCCTACCCACAAAAGCTGAGAAAAGATGAGAAGAATAGTCCGTTTTCTAGGTTCTTGGAGATCTTTAAGAGGCTTCAAATAAACATCCCTTTTGCTGAAGCATTAGAGCAAATGCCACTCTATGCCAAGTTCCTAAAAGAGCTCATGATAAAGAAAAAAACTGGGGAGAAAAGAAAACGGTAGTGCTCACATTATACAAAAGAAGCTTCCCTAAAAGATGAAAGATCCTGGGAGCTTTCAAATCCCCTGCATCATAGGGGATATAAGCATTGAGAAGGCATTGTGTGATTTGGGAGCTAGCATCAACCTTATGTCCTTGGCCATGATGAAGAGAATGAGAATTGAAGAGGCCAAACCAACAAGGATGGCACTCCAACTAGCTGATAGGACCTTCATGTTTCCCCATAGAGTGGTGGAAGACTTGTTGGTTAAGGTGGGAAAGTTTATTTTCCCAGCTGACTTTGTGGTATAAAAGGGAGAGTTGGTCCTAAGACTTCATGAAAAAAAATGGTGTTCAATGTTTTCACTGCAATGAGCTACCCAAAGGAGTCCATTGCAGAATGTATGATGATAGACACAATGGAAAAGCTGGTTCAAGGAGTCCTAGAAGAAGATCAATGTGAAGATGCAATGGAGCAAGAGTAACAAACATCATGTGGTGAACCACCATAAGAATTCATAGAAGGCTCAATCATGCTAGACAAGGCAAACATGGAGCAAGTGGAAGTACCAAAATTAGAGTTGAAGACCCTGCCCCCAAAGCTTAAAGTATGCTTACTTGAGGAGCAATGACACATATCCAGTAATCATCAACTCAAGTTTAAGTAAAGAACAAGAAGAGGATCTCATCAACGTGTTGAGGCAACACAAGGATGCCATAGGGTGGACACTTTCAGATTTAAAGGGAATTAGTCCTTCAATGTGCATGCATAAAATCCTTCTTGAGGAAGATGCCAAGCCTTCAATACAGCTTCAATGAAGATTGAATCCAACAATGAAGGAAGTAGTGCAAAAATAAGTGCTGAAGTTGTGGCAAGCAAGGGTGATCTACCCAATTTCAGACAGCCCTTGAGTGAGCCTTGTTCAAGTAGTTCCCAAGAAAGGGGAATTACCGTTGTGCCAAATGCAAGAAATAAATTGATACCAACAAGAACAATGACTGGATAGTGCATGTGTATAGACTACAGAAAGCTCAATGAAGCCACAAGGAAGGAGCATTTTCCTCTACCATTCATGGATCAAATGTTGGAGAGCCTTGCTGGACACGAGTATTATTGTTTCTTGGATGGATACTCAGGCTACAACCAGATTGTAGTGGATCCTAATGACAAAGAGAAGACTTCCCTCACTTGCCCTTATGGTGTTTTTGCATATAAACGCATGCCTTTTGGTTTGTACAACGCACCGGCCACATTCCAAAGGTGCATGCTATCCATTTTTTTCCGATATGATTGAGAGGTTTATTGAGATTTTCATGGATGACTTTTCAGTATTTGGTGATTCCTTTTATAATTGCTTACACCATCTTGCCTTGGTGCTCAAGAGATGCCAAGAGACTAACCTAGTTTTGAACTGGAAAAAATGTCATTTTATGGTTACCGAAGGGGTAGTCCTTAGCCACAAAATCTCTAAGAAAGGCATAGAGGTAGATAGAGCCAAAGTGGAAGTGATTGAAAAGTTACCTCCACCTTGCAATGTCAAAGCAATTAGGAGTTTCTTGAGACATGTTGGGTTCTATAGAAGGTTCATTAGAGATTTTTCAAAGATTGCCAAACCTTTGAGTAACTTGCTTGTCTCTAATGTACCATTTATTTTTGATAGAGAATGTATGCATGCCTTTGAGGATATTAAAAGCAAGCTCTCCTCTGCACCTATTAATAGCACCACCTAGTTGGGACTTACCTTTTGAATTGATGTGTGATGCATAAGATTTTGCTATTGGTGCTGTCTTGGGGCAAAGGAGAGACAAGCTAGTGCATGTCATATATTATGCTAGCAAGGTTCTTAATGAAGCCCAAAGGAACTACACCACCACAGAAAAAGAACTTCTTGCTCTAGTTTTTGCGTTTGATAAATTTAGATCTTACCTCATTGGTTCTAAGGTTATTATATTCACTGACAATGCAGCTCTTAAGTACTTGTTAACCAAGCAAGAGACCAAGCCTAGACTGATAAGATGGATCCTACTACTCCAAGAATTCAACATTGAAATCAAGGATAGAAGTGGAGCAAAGAACAAGGTGGCTGATCACCTATCAAGGATCCCACATGAAGGGGAGGAAGCACATCCATTGGGTGAATGAAAGCTTCCTGGATGAGCAATTGATGATCATTCAATAGGCCCCATGGTTCGCAGACATAGCCATTGGAGAGCTACCCTCCAATAGGTGTGCTGATGGGATTCTAAGAAGATGCATCTCTCATGAGGAAAGACAAGAAGTCCTTTGGCATTGCCATGGATCCATCTATGGAGGACATTTTAGTGGAGAAAGGACTGCAGCCAAGGTTTTTCAATGTGAATTCTTTTGGCCTATAATATTCAAAGATGCAAAGAAGTTTGTGACAAGGTGCAATGAGTGTCAAAGAGCCGGCAACTTACCCAAGAATAATGAAATGCCACAGAGATTCATCATGGAATTGGAGTTGTTTGATGTTTGGGGGATTGATTTCATGGGACCATTTCCACCTTCATACTCAAACAATTACATATTGGTGGCTAAAGACTATGTATCTAAAAGGGGTGAAAGCCATAGCAACATCAACAAATAACAACAAAGTGGTGATCAATTTCTTGAGGAAGAACATATTTAACCGATTTAAGGTTCTAAGATGTAAAACTCGGTTAATTAATGACTAATTAACCTATAAATTAAAATATATTCTAGAAAATGAGAAATGAGGTTTTTATGGTTTAATGTGATAGAGAAATTTAAAACGAGAATTTTGACACCAATTTTAAAGAAATCGGCCAAAGATTGGGCTGAATGGGCCAAACTGGGCCAACCGAACCCATGTTAGGCCCAAGGCCCAGCCAAACCCCTCTTAATTAAGAGAGCTCAGCTCTCTCTTTCCTCTAAAACACCACACACACGTTGAAATGGAGGGGGAAATGTGAAACCCTTACCCTCATTCAATTCTAACTTCAATCCTTGGTAACTTTTGATCCGGAGCTCCAATTGACGAATCATTTGTGGCCATATGACCGTGGCGTCGAGCTTTATAAAGCCCATAAGGTTGTGCAAGAGGTAAGCCATGTTTCACCTCTGTTCTTCCAGCTTTGATTTTCGAATTTGTTGGGCAGAAATGTTAAAATTGTGAGTTCCTTTGTGTTATAGGATCAAATTAACTTGAAGGGAAGACTTGTTCTTGCCTCCTTGGTCCTTGGGTAAGGTAAGAGACCTCAAACCCTAGTGAAATTCTGATTTTAAGGTATTGGGCGTTGAGTTATTGTGTTTGGGTGTGAAATTGTGGCTTAGGCTTTGTGTATATATGTATTGGAGCTTGATTGGTGGTTTTGGAAAGCTTTGGAGTGGAACACTAAGCTTGGAAAGGGATTTTGTGCTTAGAAATATGATTTTTGGGAGCTTTGGGACATTGGAAATTGAGGAAAAAGTGGAATTTGAAGTGTTCCGGGTGGAACGGGAATCGGCCAAGGTATGATTTTGGTTTCCTGTATCTAAAATATAATGTGGTTGTGAAAATGTAGGCTGGTGGCCCTAGGATAAGATTTTTGATCTATTAATATGGTTGATGGATGATATAAGTTGTGTTATTATGTATGAATTTAGTAGATTGTGACATGTTGATATATTTTATGAATGAATTGGATTGAGATGGATAGTGGTTGAATGATTGTGAGTGATGATAATTGTTGGCAAAGCATATGGGGTTGTATGTGATATGAACTATTATGTTTAACTGATGGTAAGGTTGAGGCTTTTGTTGGTGAGTATGATTGGGTGTATGATATTGATATGTGTATGTTCATAATGATTGATGACTTGAATAAATTCTTGGAAAGTTGAATTATGGTGTGTGGATTGTAAATTGAGATTATTGATTTGAAAATTGGTTAAATGTGGAAAAATTGGTGCGTTGATGATTGGATGAGAGGTTAGAGATGTTTGATGTTGGAATGGTTGAGTTTGGTTGGTTTGTGATGAAATTGGAAGTGTAAGTTTTGAAAGTTTGAAATTATGAACTTTGGTAAAATTGAGATTTTGATGAACTTCAACGGATCATATCTTGAGCTATTATTTTTGGAATTTGATGATTTTTATATTAAAAGAAAGATGATTTCATAAGCTTTAAAATGGTTTAAATTTGATGAAAATCCGATTTTTGTGGAAGGAGATATGATCGTTGGAAGTTTGGACGAAAAATCTGAATTCTGCAACTTTTGCAGAATTTGTGATTTCTGGTATGTGTGTGCAAGCATAGCCCTGTGTGCACGCACACCCCGCAGATTTTTGAACCTGTGCACATGCACAGACTTGTGCGTACGCACATGCGGGGACAGGGCTACTAATGAGAGCGCTAGCACGTCCTGTGCGCACACACAACCAAGGAAGGTTTGCAAGCTGTGCGCACGCACACATCGGGAATGTCAATCTGTTGATGGTGCTAGCACATCTTGTGCGCGCACTCAACCTTGGAAGTTTAACTTTCTGTGCATACGCACAAGCCTGTGCACATGCACACTTTCTGAAAATGCTTCTGGGCGTGTGCACGCACACCCCTGTGCGTACGCACGCAACCCAGTTCTTTTCTAAAGCTTTTGTTTTCAAGTTTTTCATATTCCCAACAAGCTTTTAACCTTCTAAAATCTTGTTTCACTGTACTCTTATAAACCCCCAATTTCATCCTTTAAATCTTAAATTGATATAGAATGCCTAGTGAATGAGAGTAAGTTAAGGAAGAGGGTAACTTGTGGATGAAGAAAGGGGATTTTGTGATGAGTTAGGGTTAATGATGATGATATCTATTATTGAGGGAGGATGGTGGAGTGCTGTGAATGATATAAGCCAAGTGGCTGAGTATGATACGAGCCAAAGGGCTGTGGTTATTAGTGAATTATGGCTGGTTGTGTATTATGTCGTGTTTGTTTGTTAATAAGTTGTTGAGAATCATTATAGTTGTTGAGAATTGTTAGTATTGTGACGATTAATGATAGTTAATGAGAATTTTATTTGTGAATGAATGAGGAGAATTATCTGTTTGGATGGAGTATGTATATGCACATGATTAAAATGAGTTAGAGGTGCCGGATAAGAGGCGGTAGGAAATGACCACTAGCTCCGGGTATATGATTAAGAGGAGTAGAGATGTTGAGATTGCATGGGGAATGAATTAATGAGTTAGTGATTATGAAGGAGTAGGAATAATAAGGGAAATAGACTTGGATTTGATTGTGTTGTGCCTCCGAGTAAGACGCAGTGGTGTTAACCACTTGCTCTGGAAAAAAGGCGAGAACACCAAGTAAGATGCAGTGGTGTTACCCACTTGCTCTGGGTATGTATTGAGAATGAATGGATGCATAAATAAATGATAATAAAAGTGTGTTCTTGTATGTGACTCCGGGTAAGATGCAGTGGTATTATCTACTTGCTTTAGAAAGGCTGCGGGTAAGACGCAAGGGCTGTGTTCTGTTGCTGCTTGCTCTGGGCCAAAAATGTAACACTGCCTGGGTAAGAGGCAGGGTGAAGTTGTCCCCTGCTCCGGGTATGCGAGTAAGATGCAAGGGTTGTGGCGTTGTCCCACTTGCTCCGTGTTTGGTGTTCTGTCCAATGGTTAGCTACCAGGACATGTCAGGTTGGTTTTGCAACCGACAGATGAGACTCATCAACCACTAGGATAGGCATGCATCATATGCATTATCTGCGATTTATTTGGAATGCCTAACTGATTGCATTATTACTTGCTAATTGCCTAGTTTTCTTATCTGTTTCCTACTTGTGCATTTCTTGTTTGAGATACTTGTGTTTGCATCTAAATTACTGTTGGCGGTTGGGAGGTTTGTAGGATTTGGAAAGGGAATATATAGTTAGACCAAAGATCCTTAAGTTAATCGCCTGATTTTATTTCTCTTATGGTTTAGTTGTATTTATACGCTTTGATTATAATTGAGAGTTCTAGGATTGCCTTCGGCTTTTCCAGGACATTACATGATATATATTTGGGTACTGTTACCATGCTGAGAACCTCTGGTTCTCACCCATGTGGATTTTTTCGTTTTCAGATGTAGGACGGGAGGCTCCTCGCTGAGGCATGCTGGAGACTTTCTTTTGGCGAACATCCTTAGATCTTGGGATTTTATTTTGATTTATGTGTTTTGCTTAGATACTTATATTCTCCATTGTTTATATATATTTGGTATTGACTCCTCTTAGAGGTTATTTTGGAGAAACAGGTTATGTATATTGTCTTTTGGGTTGTCTTTTAAGTTCTTTATATATTTATGTACACTTTATATGCTCGGACCGGTTATCTTTGCAAACCGAGTCCTGAGCCTTGATATATGTAGTGTTGGTTCTCTTCTATATATTTTTTCATGTTAGCTTGACTTATATCCATTTCATTTATGTTATTGATCAGAGTGTTGCGCTTTTCGATTTAACGGTTTTGATCTACTCCTTTTTCTTCAAAGGCTCCTAGTAATAATCATTTTTGCAATACTATATGTACCAAATTTTATTTTTAGAGATTGTAACATGGTGCACGAAATTGTGATCATCAACAATGGCGCCAATAAACTTGGTAGCGCTCTCAAACGTGAATCACACTTTGTCACAACTCCGCACAACTAACCAGCAAGTGTACTGGGTCGTCCAAGTAATACCTTACGTGAGTAAGGGTCGATCCCACAGAGATTGTTGGTATGAAGAAAGATATGGTCATCTTGTAAATCTCAGTTATGTGGATAATAAAAGATTATGGAGTTTTCGAATAATAATAATAAAACAAAGCATAAAATAAAAATATAGTTACTTATGTAATTCAATGGTGGGAATTTCAGATAAATATATAGAGATGTTGTGTTCCTTCTGAATCTCTGCTTTCCTGCTGCTTTCATCCAATCCCTCTTACTCCTTTCCATGGCAAGCTGTATGTAGGGCATCACTGTTGTCAATGGCTACATCCCATCCTCTCAGTGAAAAAGGTCCAAATGCTCTTGTCACAGCACGGCTAATCATCTGTCGGTTTTCGATCATGTCGGAATAGAATCCATTGATTCTTTTGCGTTTGTCATCACGCCCAACAATCGTGAGTTTGAAGCTCGTCACAGTCATTCAATCCCTGAATCCTACTTGGAATACCACAGACAAGGTTTAGAATTTCCGGATCCTCATGAATGCCGCCATCAATTCTAGCTTATACCATGAAGATTCTGATTAAGGAACCCTAGAGATATGCGCTTGGTCTAAGGTAGAACGGAAGTGGTTGTCAATCACGCGTTCATAGGTGAGAATGATGATGAGTGTCACGGATCATCACATTCATCATGTTGAAGTGCAACGAATATCTTAGAACAGGAATAAATTGAATTAAATAGAAAATAGTAGTAGTTGCATTAAAACTCGAGGTACAGCAGAGCTCCACACCCTTAATCTATGGTGTGTAGAAACTCCACCATTGAAAATATATAAGTAATAGTGGTCCAGGCATGGCCGAATGGCCAGCCATCATGAAGGTCTAAAATCACATACACTGATTAAAGATCAATCAAAAGACGTCTAATACAATAGTAAAATGTCCTATTTATACTAGACTAGTTACTAGGGTTTACAGAGATAAGTAATTAATGGAGAACTCAACTTCCGGGGCCCACTTGGTGTGTGCTTGGGCTGAGCTTGAACTTTACACGTGCAGAGGCTTTTCTTGGAGTTGAACGCCAAGTTGTAACGTATTTTTGGCGTTCAACTCTGGTTCATGACGTGTTTCTGGCGTTTGACTCCAGAATGCAGCATGGGACTGGCGTTGAGCGCCAGTTTACGTCATCTAATCTCGAATAAAGTATGGATTATTATATATTTCTGGAAAGCTCAGGATGTCTACTTTTCAAAGCCATTGAGAGCGCTCCATTTGGAGTTCTATAGCTCCAGAAAAGCCATTTCGAGTGCAGGGAGGTCAGATTCCAACAGCATCAGTAGTCCTTTGTCAGCCTTTTATCAGAGTTTTGCTCAGGTCCCTCAATTTCAGCCAGAAAATACCTAAAATCACAGAAAAACACACAAATTCATAGTAAAGTCCAGAAATGTGAATTTAGCATAAAAACTAATAAAAAAATCCCTAAAAGTAACTAGATCTTACTAAAAATTACCTAAAAACAATGCCAAAAAGCGTATAAATTATCCGCTCATCACAACACCAAACTTAAATTGTTGCTTGTCCCCAAGCAACTAAAAATCAAATAGGATAAAAAGAAGAGAATATACTATAAATCTCAAAATATCAATGAATATTAGTTCTAATTAGATGAGCGGGACTTACAGCTTTTTGCTTCTGAACAGTTTTGGCATCTCACTTCATCCCTTGAAGTTTAGAATGATTGGCATCTATAGGAACTCAGAGTTCAGATAGTGTTATTGATTCTCCTAGTTAAGTATGTTGATTCTTGAACACAGCTACTTTTACGAGTCTTGGCCGTGGCCCTAAGCACTTTGTTTTCCAATATTACCACCGGATACATAAATGCCACAAACACATGACTGGGTGAACCTTTTCAGATTGTGACTCAGGTTTGCTAGAGTCCCCAGTTAGAGGTGTCTAGAGCTCATAAGCACACTCTTTTTGCTTTAGATCATGACTTTAACCACTCAGTCTCAAGCTTTTCACTTGGACCTGCATGCCACAAGCACATGGTTAGGGACAGCTTGATTTAGCCGCTTAGGCCTGGATTTTATTTCCTTGGCCCTCCTATCTATTGATGCTCAAAGCCTTGGATCCTTTTTACCCTTACCTTTTGGTTTTAAGGGCTATTGGCTTTTTCTGCTTTCTTTTTCTTTTTCTTTCTTTTATTATTATTTTTTTCGCCACTTTTCTTTTTTTTCGCAAGCTTTTGTTATTCACTACTTTTTCTTGCTTCAAGAATCAATTTTATGATTTTTCAGATCATCAATAACATTTCTCTTTTTCATCATTCTTTCAAGAGCCAACAATTTTAACATTCATAAACAACAAGATAAAAAATATGCA
This sequence comes from Arachis duranensis, assembly GCF_000817695.3. Taxonomy (NCBI): domain Eukaryota; kingdom Viridiplantae; phylum Streptophyta; class Magnoliopsida; order Fabales; family Fabaceae; genus Arachis; species Arachis duranensis. The sequence continues at coordinate 83,743,335 of NC_029780.3, read as the reverse complement.
CTGTTCAAGTATTCATTTAGAGAACAAAAAGTATTGTCACCACATCAATATAATTAAACTAATTTCAAGGATAAATTCGAAACTCATGTACTTCTTGTTCTTTTGTATTAAAAACATTTTTCATATAAGAAAGGTGAAGGATTCATGGAATTATTCATAGCCTTAAGACATAGACACTAAACACTAATGCTCATGTAGTAAAGACACAAAACATAGATAAACATATATAGCATAAAAACCGAAAAACAGAAAAATAAGAGCAAGAAAATTAAGGAATGAGTCCACCTTAGTGAGGGTGGCGTCTTCCTCTTGAAGTACCAATGGTGCTATTTGAGCTCCTCTATGTCTCTTCCTTGCTTCTGTTGCATGATCCCTAGTGATTTTGGTGCTCCTATCCTTAGTTGCTCCCAATAGTTGTGTGGAGAAAAATTTATCCCTTGAGGCATCTCAGGGATTTCTTGATGAGGTCCATGAGTGGGCTCTCTCGATGTGCAATCAAATGCTCTATTACTGAGCTATGGACCATTGAGATGAATCTCTCCATCTCCCATGACTCAGAGTGGAAGCAATTATCTTCCCTATCCTCTTTTTTGAGGTTTCTCTAGCCTTAGGTGCCATCAATGGTTATGGAAAAACAAAAAAACTATGCTTTTACCATATCAAACTTAGAATGTTGCTCGTCCTCGAGCAAAATAAGAAAGAATAGAAGAGAAGAAGAAGACATGGAGGAGAGGGAGAGAGATGTGTATTCGGCTATTTAAGGTGGGTTTGGGTGGGAAAGAGGGAGGTAGGTGGGGATCTTGTGGGGTCCACAGATCCTGAGATGATCCTGTGGGGTCCACAGATCCTGAGGTGTTAAGGATTTACATTCCTACACCAATGAGGCGTGTAAAATGCCCTCTGCATGCAATCATGGCGTTTAACGCCAGATTGATGCTTGTTTCTGGCGTTAAACGCCAGTTCTATGCTTGTTTTGGGCGTTCAACGCCAGTCTGCAGCATGTTTCTGGCATTGAACACCAGCTTTCCTCAGTGTGCAATCCTGGTGTTTAAACGACAGATTGATGCATGTTTCTGGCGTTCAACGCCAGCTCCATGCTCTGTTCTGGCGTTGAACGCCAGCCAGATACTTCTTACTGGCGTTTAAACACCAGTAAGCCCTTCCTCCAGGGTGTGCTATTTCTTCTGCTGTTTTTAATTCTGTTTTTACTTTTAGTATTTATTTTGTGACTCCACATGATCATGAACCTAATAAAACACAAAGGAACAATAAAATAACAAATAAAAGTAGATAAATAAAAATTGGGTTGTCTCCCAATAAGCGCTTCTTTAATGTCAATAACTTGACAGTGGACTCTCATGGAACCACACAGGTGATCAAGTCAATATTGTGAACTCCCAACACCAAACTTAGAGTTTGAGTGTAGGGATTCAACACCAAACTTAGAGTTTGGTTGTGGCCTCCCAACACCAAACTTAAAGTTTGATTGTGGGGGCTTTGTTTGACTCTGTATTGAGAGAAGCTTTTCATGCTTCCTCTCAATGGTTGCAGAGGAAGATCCTTGAGCTTTAAACATAAGGTAGTCTCCATTCAATTGAAGGACTAGCTCTCCTCTGTTAACATCAATTACAGCTCCTGCTGTGGCTAGAAAGGGTCTTCCAAGGATGATGCATTCATCCTCTTCCTTCCTAGTGTATAAGATTATGAAATCAGTAGGGATGTAAAGACCTTCAACCTTTACCAACACATCCTCTACCAATCCATAAGCTTGTCTTACTGACTTGTCTGCCATTTGCAATGAGAATATGACAGGCTGTACCTCAATGATCCCCAGCTTCTCCATTACAGAGAGTGGCATAAGATTTATGCCTGACCCTAGGTCACACAAAGCCTTCTCAAAGGTCATGGCGCCTATGGTACAGGGTATTAAGAATTTGCCAGGATCTTGTCTCTTTTGAGGTAAAGTTTGTTGAACCCATGTATCTAGTTCACCAATGAGCAAGGGAGGTTCACCTTCCCAAGTCTCATTACCAAACAACTTGGTGTTCAGCTTCATGATAGCTCCTAGATATTGAGCAACTTGCTCTCTAGTGACATCTTCATCCTCTTCAGAGGAAGAATAGTCTTCAGAGCTCATGAATGGTAGAAGGAGGTTTAATGGGATCTCTATGGTCTCTATATGAGCTTCAGATTCCTTTAGGTCCTCAATAGGGGACTCCTTCTTGCTCAGAGGACGTCCCAGGAGGCCTTCCTCACTGGGATTCACGTCCTTCTTCTCCTTTGTGCATTCGGCCATATTGATTATATCAATGGCCTTGCACTCTCCTTTTGGATTCTCTTCTGTATTGCTTGGGATAATACTAGAAGGAGTTTCAGTGACTTTCTTACTCAGCTGGCCCACTTGTGCCTCCAAATTTCTGATGGAGGATCTTGTTTCACTCATGAAGCTTAAAGTGGCCTTGGACAAATCAGAGACTATGTTTGCTAAGCTAGAGGAGCTTTGCTCAGAATTCTCTGTCTGTTGCTGAGAAGATGATGGAAAAGGCTTGGTATTGCTGAGCCTGTTTCTTCCACCATTATTAAAGCCTTGTTGAAGCTTTTGTTGATCCTTCCATGAGAAATTTGGATGATTTCTCCATGATGAATTATAGGTGTTCCCATAGGGTTCACCCATGTAATTTACCTCTGCCATTGTAGGGTTCTCAGGATCATAAGCTTCTTCTTCAAAAGATGCCTCTTTAGTACTGTTGGATGCATTTTGCCATCCATTCAGACTTTGAGAAATCATGTTGACTTTTTGAGTCAACATTTTGTTCTGAGCCAATATGGCATTCAGAGCATCAATTTCAAGAACTTCCTTCCTCTGAGGCATCCCATTATTCACGGAATTCCTCTCAGAAGTGTATATAAATTGGTTATTTGCAACCATTTCATTAAGTTCCTGAGCTTCTGCAGGCATTTTCTTTAGGTGAATGGATCCACCTGCAGAATGGTCCAGTGACATCTTAGAGAACTCAGACAGACCATAATAGAATATATCTATCATGGTCCACTCTGAAAACATGTCAGAAGGACACTTTTTAGTCATCTGCTTGTATCTTTCCCAAGCTTCATAGAGGGATTCACCATCTTTTTGTGAGGAGGAAAGAACTTAGCTAAGAAGGCCGCAACCAGCTTATCCCATGAGTCCAGGCTATCTTTAGGTTGTGAATCCAACCATATTCTAGCTCTGTCTCTTACAGCAAAGGGGAAAAGCATGAGCCTGTAGACTTCAGGATCTACTCTATTAGTCTTAACAGTCTTACAGATCTGCAAGAACTCAGTTAAAAACTGGTAGGGATCTTCTGATGGAAGTCCATGAAACTTGCAGTTCTATTGCATTAGAGTAACTAGTTGAGGTTTCAGCTCAAAATTGTTTGCTCCAATGGTAGGAATTGAGATGCTTCTTCCATCAAATTTGGAAGTAGGTGTAGTATAATCACCAAGCATCCTCCTTGCATTATTATTTTTGGCTGCCATCTCCTCTTCCTTTTCAAAAATTTCTGTAAGGTTGTCTCTGGATTGTTGTAATTTAGCTTCTCTTAGTTTCCTCTTTAGAGTCCTTTCAGGTTCAGAATCTACTTCAACAAGAATATGCTTGTCCTTGCTCCTGCTCATATGAAAAAGAAGGGAACAGAAAATAATAATAGGGATCCCCTTTGTCTAGATATAGAGGTTCCTTTATGTGAGTATAAGAGAAGAAGAATAAGAATGAAAAGGTAGGAATCCAACACAAGGGTGAGGATAGTGTCGAATTCTTGAGTGGAGGAGACGTGTTAGTAGATAATTAAATAAATAGAAGGAGATGAGAGGGGGAGAATTTTCGAAAATAAATTTTGAAAAAGTAAGTTAGTGATTTTCGAAAATTAAGAGAAGAAATAAAATTAAAATTAAAATTTGAAACAATTAATTAATTAATTAAAAAAAAGAATTTTATAAAGGGGTGAGGAATTTTCTAAAATTAGAGAGGGAAAAGTAGTTAGGTGGTTTTGAAAAAGATAAGAAACAAACAAAAAGTCAATTAGTTAGTTGAAAAAGATCTGAAAATCAATTTTGAAAAGATAAAAAGATAAGAAGTTAGAAAAGATTTTTGAAATTGATTTTGAAAAAGATATGATTTGAAAAAGATATTTTGAAAAGATATGATTGAAAAAGATATTTTGGAAAAGATTTGATTTTTAAAATTAAAATTGATTACTTGACTAACAAGAAACTAAAAGATATGACTCTAGAATTTAAAGATTGTACCTTTCTTAACAAGAAAGTAACAAACTTCAAATTTTTGAATCAATCACATTAATTGTTAGTAAAGTTTTTGAAATTTTGAAATGAAATTAAGAAAAAGATTTTGAAAAATATTTTTAAATTTTCAAAAATCATAAAAGAAAAATGAAAAAGATTTGATTTTTGAAAGTTTTGAAAAGATAGGATTTTTAAAATTAAAAATTTGACTTGACTTATAAGAAATAGCTAAGTTTTAAAAATTTTTGACTAAGTCAACTCAAATTTTTGAAAATTAGGAGTAAAATAAGGAAAAGATATTTTTTATTTTTGAATTTTTGATGAGGAGAGAGAAAAACACAAATATGTCCCAAAACATGAAAATTTTGGATCAAAACACTTGATGCATGCAAGAACACTATGAATGTCAAGATGAACACCAAGAACACTTTTTTAAAGATCATGATGAACATCAAGAACATATTTTTGAAAGATTTTTGATGCAAAGAAAACATGCAAGACACCAACTTAGAAATCTTTAATGCTTAGACACTATGAATGCAAAAATGCACATGAAAAACAATAAAAGACACAAAACAAGAAAACATCAAGATCAAACAAGAAGACTTACCAAGAACAACTTGAAGATCATGAAGAACACCATGCATGAAATTTTCGAAAAATATTGCATAAATTTTAAAAAAATGCAATTGACACCAAACTTAAAAATTGACTCAAGACTCAAACAAGAAACACAAAATATTTTTGGTTTTTATGATTTTATTAATTTTTTTGTATTTTCTTTTATTTTTGTTGAAAAACATATAGGAAAAAGAAAATAATAAATTCAAAAATTTTTAATAAGAATTCCAGGAATCTTTCAATGTTAGCCTAAA
>NC_029780.3:83733209-83737570 GCF_000817695.3 Arachis duranensis | reverse complement strand
GAATAGAATCCATTGATTCTTTTGCGTTTGTCATCACGCCCAACAATCGCGAGTTTGAAGCTCGTCATAGTCATTCAATCCCTGAATCCTACTCAGAATACCATAGACAAGGTTTAGACTTTCCAGATCCTCATGAATGCCGCCATCAATTCTAGCTTATACCACGAAGATTCTGATTAAGGAACCCAAGAGATATGCGCTCAGCTAAGGTAGAACGGAAGTGGTTGTCAATCACGCGTTCATAGGTGAGAATGATTATGAGTGTCACGGATCATCACATTCATCATGTTGAAGTGCAACGAATATCTTAGAACAGGAATAAACTGAATTGAATAGAAAATAGTAGTAGTTGCATTAAAACTCGAGGTACAGCAGAGCTCCACACCCTTAATCTATGGTGTGTAGAAACTCCACCGTTGAAAATACATAAGTGATAGTGGTCCAGGCATGGCCGAATGGCCAGCCCCCATGAAGGTCTAAAATCGCATACACTAATTAAAGATCAATCAAAAGACGTCTAATACAATAGTAAAATGTCCTATTTATACTAGACTAGTTACTAGGGTTTACAGAGATAAGTAATTAATGCAGAAATCCCCTTCCAGGGCCCACTTGGTGTGTGCTTGGGCTGAACTTGAACTTTACACGTGTAGAGGCTTTTCTTGGAGTTGAACGCCAAGTTGTAACGTGTTTTTGGCGTTCAACTCTGGTTCGTGACGTGTTTTTGGCGTTTGACTCCAGAATGCAACATGGGACTGGCGTTGAGCGCCAATTTACGTCGTTTAATCTCGAATAAAGTATGGACTATTATATATTTCTGAAAATCTCTGGATGTCTACTTTCCAAAGCCATTGAGAGTGCGCCATTTGGAGTTTTGTAGCTCCAGAAAATCCATTTTGAGTGTAGGGAGGTCAGATTCCAACAACATCAGTAGTCCTTTGTCAGCCTTTTATCAGAGTTTTGCTCAGGTCCCTCAATTTCAGCCAGAAAATACCTGAAATCACAGAAAGACACACAAACTCATAGTAAAGTCCAGAAATGTGAATTTAGCATAAAAACTAATGAAAACATCCCTAAAAGTAACTAGATCTTACAAAAAATTACCTAAAAACAATGCCAAAAAGCGTATAAATTATCCGCTCATCATAACACCTCGCCACCTCTATTTTATGACTTAAGGATAAGGCTTTGTGTAGCAGGGTGTTACACAAGAGCTCTTATAAGTGATGGGGGAACTCATTTTTGCAACAAGCAACTAGAGACACTCCTCCTCAAATATGGTGTTAACCACAAAGTAGCAACCCCATACCATCCACAAACCAGTGGTCAAGCTGAAATTTCAAATAGAGAGCTCAAGAGAATCCTTGAGAAGACTGTTGGGAACTCAAGAAAAGATTGGTCTAAGAAGCTAGATGATGCATTATGGACGTGTAGAATAGCCTTTAAGACATCTATTGGTATGTTTCCATACCAATTAGTGTTTGGAAAAGCTTGCCATCTACCAGTGGAGCTTGAACATAGAGCATTTTGGACTCTAAAGATGTTGAACTTTGATAATCAAGTTACCAGAGAAAGAAGATTGCTGCAGCTCAATGAATTAGAGGAATTCAGATCTCAAGCCTATGAAAATACCAAAATTTAGAAGGAAAAAACAAAGAAATGGCATGATCAAAAGCTAGCTAGAAGAGAGTTTGTAGAAGGTCAAAAGGTGCTGCTATACAACTCAAGACTCAAAATTTTCCCAAGAAAGTTGAAGTTAAGATGGTCTGGACCATTCATAGTCATCAAGGCCTCTCCCTATGGTCATGTGGAGCTCATGGATGACAAAACACAGAGGACTTTTACTGTCAATGGCCACAGACTTAAGCACTACTTGGGAGACTCATTGGATGAGCAAAGAGTGAACTATACCCTCAATTGAAGAGGAATAACTGTCAACTAGTGACGTTAAAGAAGCGCTGGTTGGGAGGCACCAATATTCATATCCTTTCAATTTCAAGCTTTTTAGATTAGCTTATATTTAGTCACTTAGGTTGTTTTTTTTTCAGTTTCGATTGTTAGTTGTTTAGTTGATAGTTTCTTTAATTTGTACTTTAGAAGTCCTTTAGTTGCTGGAAGTGCAACCTTGCTTGCTACAATACATGATGTTGTTAATTAGGTTGACAAACTAGCCAAAGAGCTAACTTTGGTGTGGCCACTAACCCAGTTATTTTGAGCTTACATAACACACAACTGAATTATTCTCAAGAAGTAAGCCTAAAACTAAGTTTGGTGTGGCCACCACCAAGAGAGATCCATACGTGCATTCAAGGGTTCAGCCCAATTAATTAATATCCTAATGCATATAGTATATTGGTGGGGTGAATAAAAAGGATAATTAATTGTGTACATATGAAATAGAAATGGAAGAGTATGAAAGAATTAAATTTATTTCACTCATAATATACATAATAAAGTTCAATAATGAGACTAATTACTATATGCAATGAACTTAAGTTTGGTGTCCAAGAGACACATTTTAATTGCTATTTAACTAGAGGAAATTGAAGCAATTTTTGAGCACTAATGAGGGTTTGTAACTGAATTTTCAGGAAGAGGTGGGGCCCACATGACATTGATCAATCATAAAGTCAAGGAGTCAAATGTACTTCACACTTTGGAACTAAAAAATCAGAAGAAAGTTGAATAGTTTGGGGGTTGGCGCCTCTCCCCACGCTGGCACCACTCCCAAGTGGGAAAACATTCAATTTTTGCAATCAATTCCCACCTTCCAGATCTCTCCTCTCACCTCTATATATTGCACTCACCCTTCCCTCTTCTCCACACTACAAACTTTTCTACTCACAGCTGAAACCCCTCTTCTTCACTTCTTGCTTTCTTTCTTTCTTTCTTTCTTTCTTTCTTGTTTTCTTGATTGGGACTAGGGGTGTTCATGGTTTGGTTAATCCAAAAACCAAACCAGTTTTTTGGTTAACCAAAAATATAGTATTGGTTAATTAACCAAATTGGTTTTACATGATGAAACCGGTTATTAACTAGTTAGTAAAATTCAAAACCGGTTTTTAATCGATTTTTACACTAAAAACCGGTTTTTAAATTAAAAAACCGGTGTTTAAACTAAAAAGTTGGTTTTTATACCATAAAATTGGTTTTTACATGTAAAAATAAATTTTTACATACAAAAACCCAAAATTTTAAACCTTTTTTAATTGAATTTTTTTAATCTAATTTTTTTTCTTTCTAAATGATACGAGTAACATTTGTAAATAATGAAATCCCTTCCATTGCTTTCGTTTCTTTTTCTTTCTTATCTCTTTTCAGCATTTTCTATAAATAGTTTTTTCTAATATAAATAATTTTCTTTCTAAATGATACGAGTAACTTTTTCTTATCTCCTTCTTTCCATCTCTCTCCTTTTCTCTCCCCCTCCTCTTCTCTCTTCCTTCTCTCTCTCTTTCTCCGCTTCCCCGCTTTCTCCCCTCCCCTCTCTTTCTCTTCCTCTCTCTCCCCCTCCTTTCTCTCATATTCTCTTCCTTTTCTCTCTCTCTCTCTCTCCCATTTTTCTTTCGCATTCTCTCTTTGTTTTTTTTTCTCTCTCTCTCTCTTCTCTATCTATCTCTCTCTCTCTCCACTTCCTTTCTTTATCCCCCTCCCTTTTCTTTCTCTCTATACTTCTCTCCCTCTCTCACCTCATGCTCTTTCTCTCTCCTCCTCTCCCTTTCTCTTTCTCTCTCCCCTCCTCTCTTTTCTCTTTCCTTCTCTTTTTCTGTCTCTCTTTATCTCTTTCCATCCTCTCTCTCTTCCTCTCCTCTCTCTTTCTCTCTCTTTGTCCTCTTTCTATCTCTTCTTCTCTCTCTCCTATCCTTCTTATATCTTCTTATCTCTCTCCTTTTTTCTTTCTCCTCCTTTCTCTTCTCTCTCGCTTTAGAGAGAATAGGAGAAAAAAGATAGAAGATGGATAGATATTGAGAGAAGATTGAGAGAGAAAGAAAAAAGAGAGAGTAAGAAAAGAAAGAGGAGAAGGAGAAAAAAAAAGATAAGAAGAGGAGGAGAGAGAGAAAATGAGAGCGAGAGAGAAAAAAGAAAAGGAAAGAGAAAGGAGCGAGAGAGAAATAGAGAAAAAAAAGAGAGAAAGGGAGGAGAGAGAAAGGAGAGAGAGAGAGAGAGAGAAGGGAAAAGAGAGGAGAAAGGAGAGAGATATGGGAGAGAGAGAGGGGGGAGAAAGAGAGATAGGAGGGGAGAGAGAGAAGAGGAGTATAGATAGAAAAATGGGAGAGATGATTAGAGAGAGGAAGGGGAGGAGAGAGAGAAAAAGAGAGAAGGGAGGGGGAGAAAGAGGGCAAGGAGAGAGAGAGAGAGAG
>NC_029780.3:83722922-83732495 GCF_000817695.3 Arachis duranensis | reverse complement strand
AAGGAGAGAGAGAGAGAGAGAGAAGAAGAGAAAAAAGGGAGGGAGAGAGAAAGAGAGAGGAAGGGGAAGAGGGAGGGAGAGAGAGAAAGAAAAGAGAGAGAGAGAGAGTATGTAATTTGGTTTTGAAATTAGGTTTTGATTTTAATTTGGTTTTGGTTTTGGTTAACTAGTTAAAAACCGGGTTTTTTAATTTGGTTTTGGTTAACCAATTCTAAAAAGTATGGATATGGTTTTAAAAATTATTTTATTAAACTGGTTAACCAAAATGTGGTTATGGTTTTTTAACCGGTTAACCACATTTTAGTTTTTTTTATGAACACCCCTAATTGGGACAATCAAGTCCTAAGTTTGGTGTTGAAGCAAACCCTTGATTTGCTTTCTTTCTTTCCCTTCTTTCAACCCTCTTCATCACCCTTTCAACTCTTCTCATCATATTCAAATGGCACCACCAAAGGCCACCGGATCAAAGAAAAGAAAGACTAAGGAAGCTGGCTCTGGCTCCTCAAGCTACAATAAATTCAAATTCCTCTCATTCTTCCACCAAAACCAGTTTTATGGGTGGGTGAGTGAAAGGCAACTAATCCCTGAAGTTGGTTTCCAACTAGGGAGAGATGAGCATAGGGAGATCAACATCGAAATCAATAGTAGAGGCTGGGCACTCTTGTGCAACCCACCAAAGAAGGTGGTGGAAAGCCTAGTGAGGGAGTTCTATGCCAATGCCGTTCCTCAACCTGGGCAACCATATGACTACCAAAGTTATGTGAGAGGGAAGAACATTGACTATAGCCCTGCCAACCTAGACAAAATGCTGATGGTAAAGCGCACAAGTTCTACCCAAAGCTATGAAGAAAGGGTGAAACAAATTGATCCTGGGTTTGAAGAGATCCTAAATGAAATTTGCGTCCTCAATGTCCAATGGATCAATGACAAAGATGGGAAGCCAAACCAGCTGAGAAGAAGAGACTTGTGCCCTCAAGCTAGAGGGTGGTTAGATTTTGTGAGGAGATCCCTCAAACCCACCTCCAACACTTCAGAGGTAACCTTGGGGAGAGCTGTATTAATTTACAGCATAATGAAGGGGAAAACATCAATATGGGGGAGATGATAGCAACCAACATCCATAGGGTGCTGAAAAGCACCAAAGATAGCACAAGATTTGCCTTCCTAAGCATGATCCAGTGACTGTGTGATGAGGCTGGAGTGGAGAAGGTAATAGATGAAACATTGGTTGAGCAAGACAAACCAATCACAGCAAGAAAAATAGAGAAAGTAGTGGCCATCAACCCACTACAAAGAGCCAGGGAACATAGGGCTCATGTGCAAGAGCCACAAGGGCCACCATAACAAGAAGAAGCTTATGTTCAAGCACCATATCCACAGCTACCAACACCAATTCCACAATTTCAAGCACAGTTTCCGAAAGGCTTTAACTGGGAAGAAATGCAAGGAAACATCCACCAAATGCAAGGGAACATCAACCATACGCAAGAAGACATCACTCAACTTAGGGAGCAGCAAAAACAATGGGAGCAGATGCAAGAGAGTATCCAGCAGCTCCAAGGGAGTATGGAGTACATGAAAGTGCAGCAGGGACAGTTTCATTGGGGAGAAATGCAAGACAGCCTCAACAACATCATGGAGCAAAATCAAGTGCAACAAAGGAACCTTGCTAAATTTAGGTCCCTCTATGAGACTAGGACCATATCAAGGAGACAATATGACATAAACACACAAGTGAAGCTGAATCACTTGTGTAATGTTGTAGCCGCTCTCAACCCCAATTATCCAACATTCATACAAGGAATGGAAGAACTGAGTGCTAGGCAAGAAGAGATATTAGCCAAGCACAAGTAAGATGAAAGAAACTTCATGAGGAGGCTAGGCTTTTGGAAGCCAAAGGACACCCAAGCACAAGAAGGAGCCTCTAAGAAGAAGGATGCTGATGGATCTTCAAAGAAGAAGTATAAGGGGAAGAGACCTATGCATTGAAGTTGCTGCTAAGGAAAAGGTTGTTGAGTCCCATGGTTGAAACTTATCTTCTAAATTTACTACTTAGTAGTTTATTTTGATATAGTAGTTATTTTGTTTATGAGTTTGGAGTCCTTCTATGAGTCCTTTGAATTCTATTTTTTTTTAATTTGAGAAACAACATGCCCTTTTGTTAAGTTTTCATTACATCAATAAAAGTAGTTTGTTTTCACAAGAATCAATGATGAGTTGTTGCAAAAACAAGAGCAATAGACTAAGACCCAAGTGAGATAATTCAAATTAAGAGATGAGGAACAAGTATGGAACCATGAATAAAATTCTGGAAGTAAATAGATCATAATGAACACTTAGACATAGAGGATACAACAAGTAGATGCCAAGGATGACCTTTGAATATCCATAGAACTAAGAAGCAGTAAGCAAAAGACCCAAGGCTCTGAGCATCAACTACTAGGATCAAAGAAAGGAACAAACAGCTCAAAGAGCCAAAATCCTAGTAGATGCTTGTGGTGAAGATGTGTCAAGAAGAAAGACCTGAGCAAGTAAATTCTTTGGGGAGTTTCAACACCTAGTACCCTAAAACCAACTGGTTTGGGAGTGCTAATTGAAAACTTAACCTAAAGGGTCGTCTTGAGACAAAACACTTAGAGTCGTGGTCAATCAAGGAAACAAAAGAGGAATGAAAAGAAAGGAACAATCAAAAGAAAAATAATAACAAATCTTACTACTTCAGGGTGACAATCAATAGAAAGGGCTCTAGAAGCAAGCACTTAAAAGGGTCCTCAAAAGTCTAGGAGTTCATTGTGATAGGAAGCAATAACATGGTTCATGAATGAGTTGATACTTAGCCTCTATCTTTAATTATGAATTCACTCTTTTAAGGTCCAGTCTCAATTAATTAAGAATAATTCACATTAATATGCTTGGGGACAAGCAAAACTTAAGTTTGGTGTTGTGATGACTTACATCATCTACCTTTTTCTCTTAGCTAAAAGGACCATAGAATTGATAAATTCTCATTCAATTGATACAGCTACTTGTACTAAATGATGAATTTTATGGTACATTGCTTTAAAAGAGATCTTGTTTGAATTTCAGGTGAAAATAGCATCAAAAGAGGAAGAAAGAAAGAAAAAAGAGCTTGACGTGTGTACTGGGCGTGCCACATGGTGCAAATGCCAATAAATTGACTGTGCGTGGCACGCCAGCTATTGGGTGTGGCACGCCAGTTATCAACTCCAGGGAGCAAAATGAAGGAGCTCCTATGGGCGTGGCATGCCAGAGTAGGACGTGGCACGCCAGTTGCATCTTCCAGAGGAGAACCCATGAAGGATTAACATGGTCGTGGCACGTCAAGGCCAGGCGTGGCACGCCAACTATCTTTAGCAAAAAGGAGGCTATGATGAATTACAATGGGTGTGGCATGCCAAGGCCAGGCGTGGCACGCCGTTATGTTTTCCAGAGAAGGAACTCCAAGGTTTACTTTGGGCGTGGCAGGCCATTGCTGGGCGTGGCACGCTAGGCACTCTGACCAGAGAAGGACCCTTGAAGGTTCACAAAAGGCATGGCATGCCAAGCTGGCGTGGCACGCCAACCCTATCATGTACAATGGGCGTGCCACTTCAGCTCCTGTAGCTCACGCCCTTTCTTTTCTTGTTCCTTATGCAGTTTGCAAAGCATGCTATTTTAATTTTGCTGTTCTTCCTTAAGTTGATGCATAGCTTCTTGCAGCTTGGTGACAAATGCTTCTAGGCGGGTCCAGTAGTCAATCTGAAGGATTTCTGGGAGGAACTCCTGCGCCCTCCTTTTGATGGAGTTATCTTGCACTTGTTGTCCTTCCATTGACTTTTTGGTGATTGGGTGCTCGACAGAGATATATTCATCCACTCCCATCTTTACCCCAACATCTTTACATAGCAGAAAGATTAAGCTTGGGTAAGCCAATTTGGCGTCAGTAGAGTTCTTGTTTGCAATTGTGTAAAGCTCACAAGAAATCAGATGATGAATCTCCACTTCATTTCCCAGCATAATGCAATGGATCATCACTGCTCTTTTGACAGTGACTTCAGAGCGGTTGCTGGTGGGCAGTATGGAACGCCCAATGAAGTCCAACCAGCCTCTAGCGACTGGTTTGAGATCTCTTCTCTTGTGTTGATTTGGGACACCCTTTGTGTTGGTTATCCACTTGGTTCTAAGGAGGCATATGTCCTCTAGAACTTGGTCCAAGTGCTTATCTAATCTCACCATTCTCCTATTAAAGGATTCTGGATCATCTTGTAGTTGAGGCAGCTTGAAAACCTTTCTTATTCTGTCCAGGTCAAAGTAAGTAATCTTCTCTCTGACCATAGTTCGAAAGGTATAGAAGGCGGTTCCAGTCATTCTCTGCTTATCTGTTTGCCACAGATTTGAGTAGAATTCCTGAACCATGTTTCTACCCACCTTTGTCTCAGGATTAGCTAGAATTTCCCAGCCCCTGTTTCGAATCTGCTCTTGGATCTCTGGATATTCACCTTCTTTCAGATTGAATTTAACTTCCGGGATCACTAACCTTAGACCCATTATTTTGTGGTAATGATCTGCATGTTCTTTAGTTAAGAACCTCTCTTGATTCCAAAGTGGTTTTGGAGTGTTCTCTTTCTTACCTCTTAGAGTGGTTTTTTTTTTCCCTTAGGAGCCATGATCTTGGTGAATCTTAGCCCAGTGATCACGAAAAACACACCAAACTTAGAGGTTTGCTTATCCTCAAGCAAAAGAAAGGAAAGGAGAGGAATAGGAGGAGAGTCAAATTCAAGTGTTGGAGGAGAGGGGGAGGCCGAATGGGAATTTAAAAGGGAGGGGTGGGCAAAAATTTTGAAAAAAAAAACATATGATAGAAGATATCATTTAGAAAAGATAAGTATGATATGAAAAAGATGTAATTTTAAAATTGAAAAGATATGAGAGAGTTTTGAAAAAGATAAATCTAAATTTGAAAAGATACTATGATGAGTTGAAAAAGATTTGAAAAGATATTAGAAAGATAGATGAGTTTTGAAAAATATTTGAAAAGATATTAAAAAGATATATGAATTTTGAAAAAGATTTGAAAAGAAGTTGAAGAAAGATTTTTTTTAGGATTAAGATTTTTTGAAATTGAAATTGAAAAATGAGAATTTGTAACATGTTCATGCAAGAAAGTATGGATGAAAACATGAAAATTTGAAAAAAATTGAGTTGGAAACCAAACTTCCTCCCCTCCACATTCCTGGCGTTAAACGCCCAGAATGGCATCCATTCTGGCGTTTAACGTCCAATTGTTGCTTGTTTTGGGCGTTTAACGCCCAGCCAGGTACCATAGCTGGCGTTAAACGCCAAAAAGCCTTTATCACTGGGCATTTTTCTAAACGCCCAAGATGCTGCAATTTTGGCATTAAACGCCCAGAATGGTACCCATTTTGGCGTTTAACGCCCAGAAAGGTATTTTCACTAGCATTAAACGCCCAGAATGGTGTCCATTCTGGCGTTTAACGCCCAAAATACCCATTACTGGCGTTTTTGTGCCAATGAACTCTTTTTTCTCTGTTTTATGCTCTGAATCCTTTTGTAACTCTGTGAACTTCTGAAATTAAGAATTAATGTTGAAGATAATTTATATCAAACTCCTATAATTATTATTTAAATAATAAATAAACTATGCCAATGGCTGGGTTGCCTCCCAGCAAGCGCTTCTTTATTGTCTTTAGCTGGACCTTACTGAGCTTTAATATAGTCTCAGTTTTGAGCATTCTTGCTCAACATTGCTTTCAAGATAATGCTTGACTCTTTGTCCATTAACGATGAACTTTTTGTCAGAGTCAATATCCTGAAGCTCTACATATCAATATGGTGACACACTTGTAATCACATATGGTCCTCTCTACCAAGATTTTAATTTCCCAGGGAATAGTCTGAGCCTAGAGTTAAACAGCAGAACCTTTTGTCCTGGCTCAAAGACTCTGGATGACAGTTTCTTGTCATGCCACCTTTTTGCTTTCTCTTTGTAAATTTTTGCATTTTTGAAAGCATTGAGTCTTAATTCCTCTATCTCGTTCAGCTGGAGCAATCTTTTCTCTCCAGCTAATTTGGCATCAAGGTTCAGGAATCTAGTTGCCCAGTAGGCTTTATGCTCCAGTTCCACGGGCAGGTGACAAGCCTTCCTATACACAAGCTGGTATGGAGAAGTTCCTATAGGGGTCTTGAATGCTGTTCTGTATGCCTAGAGAGCATCATCCAAGCTCCTTACCCAATCCTTTCTACGGGAAATTATAGTCCATTCCAAGATTCTTTTTAGTTCTCTATTAGAGACTTCAGCTTGCCCATTTGTCTGTGGATGATATGGAGTTGCCACCTTGTGGCTAATTTCGTATCTGACCATAGCAGAGTAAAGCTGTTTATTGCAGAAATGAGTGCCTCCATCACTGATTAGTGCTCTAGGGACACCAAATCTGCTAAAGATATGTTTTTGGAGGAACTTCAGCACTATCTTAGTATCATTAGCGGGTGTTGCAATTGCCTCTACCCATTTAGATACATAGTCTACAGCCACCAGAATATAAGTGTTTGAGTATGATGGTGGGAAAGGCCCCATGAAGTCAATACCCCATACGTCAAACAACTCAATCTCTAAGATCCCTTGTTGAGGCATGGCGTAACCTTGAGGCAGATTACCAGCTCTCTGGCAACTGTCACAGTTACGTACAAACTCTTGGGAGTCTCTATAGAGGGTAGGCTAGTAGAAGCCACATTGGAGGACTTTTGTGGCTGTTCGCTCGCTTCTAAAATATCCTCCATATTGTGATCCATAACAATGCCATAGGATCTTCTGTGCTTCTTCTCTAGACACATATCTACGGATTATTTCGTCTGCACATCTCTTCAAGAGATATGGCTCATCCCACAAGTAGTACATTACATCAGAGATCAGTTTTTTTGTTTGCTGCCTGCTGTACTCCTTGGGTATGAATCTCACAGCCTTATAGTTTGCAATGTCTGCAAACCATGGCACTTCCTGAATGGCAAAAAGTTGCTCATCGGGGAAGGTTTCAAAGATCTCAGTGGAAGGGAGGGATGCTCTTGCCACTGGTTCTATCCGGGGCAAGTGATTAGCCACTTGGTTCTCTGTCCCTTTTCTGTCTCTTATTTTTATATCAAACTCTTACAGAAGCAACACCCATCTTATGAGCCTGGGTTTTGAATCCTGCTTTGTGAGCAGATATTTGAGAGCAGCATGGTCAGTGTACATAATCATTTTTTATCCTACTATATAGGATCTAAACGTGTCAATGGCGTAAACCATTGCAAGCAGTTCCTTTTCTGTGGTTATGTAGTTCTTCTGTGCATCATTTAGAACACGGCTGGCATAGTAAATGACATGCAGAAGCTTGTTATGCCTCTGCCCCAATACTGCACCAATAGCATGATCACTAGCATCACACATTAGTTAGAATGATAATGTCCAGTCTGGTGCAGAAATAACAGGCGCTGTGACCAACTTAGCCTTCAGAGTCTCAAAGTCCTGCAAACACTCTGTGTCAAAGACAAATGGTGTATCAGCAGCTAGCAGGTTACTCAGAGGTTTTGCGATTTTTGAAAAATCCTTTATAAACCTCATGTAGAATCCTACATGTCCCATAAAACTTCTGATTACCTTAACATTGGTGGGTGGTGGTAATTTTTCAATTACCTCTACCTTAACTTGATCCACCTCTATTCCTTTGTTCGAAATTTTATGTCCAAGGACAATTCCTTCAGTCACCATAAAGTGACATTTTTCCCAGTTTAAAACCAGGTTAGTCTCTTGGCATCTTTTCAGAACAAGTGCTAGATGAGCAAGACAGGAGCTGAATGAGTCTCTAAATACTGAGAAGTCATCCATGAAGACTTTCAGAAAATTTTCCACCATATCAGAGAAGATAGAGAACATGCATCTCTGAAAGGTTGCTAGTGCATTGCACAGACCAAAAGGCATCCTTCTATAGGCAAATACTCTAAATGGACATGTGAATGCTGTTTTCTCTTGATCTTGAGGATCTACTGCAATTTGGTTATAACCTAAATAGCCATCCAAAAAGCAATAATAGTCATGACCTGCTAGTCTTTCTAGCATCTGGTCTATGAATTATAAAGGAAAATGATCCTTTCTGGTGGCTGTATTGAGCCTTTTGTAGTCAATACACATACGCCACCCTGTAACTGTTCTCGTAGGAACCAGTTTATTCTTTTCATTATGATACTGTCATGCCTCCCTTTTTGGGTACAACTTGGATAGGGCTCACCCAGGGGCTATCAGAAATAGGATAAATAATCCCAGCCTCTAGTAATTTAGTGACCTCTTTCTGCACCACCTCCTTCATGGCTAGATTCAACCGCCTTTGTGGTTGAACCACTGGCTTGGCATTATCCTCTAGTAGGATCTTGTGCATGTATCTGGCTGGGCTAACGCCTTTAAGATCACTAATGGACCACCCAAGAGTTGTCTTGTGTGTCCTTAGCACCTGAATTAGTGCTTTCTCTTCCTGTGGCTCTAAAGCAGAGCTTATGATTACAGAAAAAGTGTTACCTTCTCCCAAAAAATGCATATTTCAGGGATGGTGGTAATGGTTTGAGCTCGGGTTTAGGAGGTTTCTCCTCTTCCTGAGGAGTTTTTAAAGGTTCTCTTATTTCCTCTGGTACCTCTAGATCAGGCTGAACATCTTTAAAGATGTCCTCTAGCTCTGATTCGAGACTCTCAACCATACTGATCTCCTTTACCAGGGAGTCAATAATATCAACTCTCATGCAGTCCTTTGATGTGTCTGGATGCTTCATTGCTTTAACAACATTCAGCCTAAACTCATCCTCATTGACTCTCAGGGTCACTTCCCCTTTTTGGACATCAATGAGGGTTTGTCCAGTTGCTAGGAAAGGTCTTCCTAAAATGAGGGTTACACTCTTGTGCTCCTCTATTTCCAGCACTACAAAGTCAGTGGGAAAGGCAAATGGCCCAACTGTGACAATCATGTCCTCAATTACCCCTGATGGATATTGGTGGACGAAATTGTGATCCTTAAAGTTGGTCTCTTTGTATTCGTGTGAAATAAAAAATACCCCAAAGAGATCATGGTGTAATAAATTGGGATCTTAATAATCCCTGGTGTGATCATAACTTCGTTCAACTTAACCAGCAAGTGTACTGGGTCATCCAAGTAATACCTTACGTGAGTAAGGGTCGATCCCACAGAGATTGTTGGTATGAAGCAAGCTATGATCACCTTGTAAATCTCAGTTAGGCAGATTAAATTGGTTTATGATGAGTTCAAAAATTAATAATAAATAGAAAATAAAAAGGGATAGAAATACTTATGTAAATCAATAGTGGAAATTTCAGATAGGCGTTTGGAGATGCTGTGCTCCTCTCGTATCTCTACTTTCTTATTACATTCATCCAATCCTTCTTACCCCTTTCCATGGCAAGCTGTATATAGGGCATCACCGTTGTCAATGGCTACATCCCATTCTCTCAGTGAAAATGATCCTATGCTCTGTCACAGCACGGCTAATCATCTGTCGGTTCTCAATCAGGTTGGA
>NC_029780.3:83696014-83722731 GCF_000817695.3 Arachis duranensis | reverse complement strand
GAAGATTCTGTTGGGGAATCTAAGAGATATGCGCCTGGCCTAGAGTAGAACGGAAGTGGTTGTCAATCATGCGCGTTCATAGGTGAGAATGATGATGAGTGTCACAGATCATCACATTCATCAAAGTGTTGTGCATCGTATATCTTGGAATAATAATAAAAGAGAATTGAATGGAAAGTAATAGTAATTGTATTGAAACTTGAGGAACAGCAGAGCTCCACACCCTTAATCTATGGTGTGCAGAAACTCCACTGTTGAAAATACATAAGTGAAAGGTTCAGGCATGGCCGAATGGCCAGCCCCCTGAACGATCAAGAGACCGAATGATCAAAGACTACAAAGTCAAAAGATTAAACTGTCAAAAGATGTCTAATACAATAGTAACTTATCCTATTTATACTAGACTAGCTACTAGGGTTTACATGAGCAAGTAATTGATGTATAAATCCACTTCCGGGGCCCACTTGGTGTATGTTTGGGCTGAGCTTGATCTATCCACGAGCTGAGGCTTTTCTTGGAGTTGAACTTCAAGTTATAACGTGTTTTGGGCGTTCAACTCCAGATCATGACGTGTTTCTGGCGTTTAACTCCAGACAGCAGCATGTACTTGGCGTTCAACGCCAAGTTACATCGTCAATTTCCGAATAAAGTATGAACTATTATATATTGCTGGAAAGCTCTGAATGTCTACTTTCCAACGCCGTTGAGAGCGCGCCATTTAGAGTTCTGTAGCTCAACAAAATCCATTTCGAGTGCAGGGAGGTCAGATTCCAACAGCATCAGCAGTCCTTTTGTCAGCCTTTTTCAGAGTTTTGCTCAAGCCCCTCAATTTCAGCCAGAAATTACCTGAAATCACAGAAAAACACACAAACTCATAGTAAAGTCCAGAAATGTGAATTTAACATAAAAACTAATGAAAACATCCCTAAAAGTAGCTTGAACTTACTAAAAACTACCTAAAAACAATGCCAAAAAGCGTATAAATTAGCCGCTCATCAGATATTTAATGGAGCCATCAACAAGTTGAAGACAAATCCGGGTTGGTTTGACCTCTTCAGTCAAGCCAAGCTTTCTAATGGTGGATGCAGGGATTAGGTTGATACTTGCCCCAAGATCACATAAAGCTGTCTTGGTACAAGTACCCTCCAATGTGCATGGTATCATAAAGCTCCCAGGATCCTTAAGCTTCTCTCGTAAGCTCTTTAAGATGACTGCACTGCATTCTTCAGTGAGAAAGACTTTTTCAATTTTTCTTCAATCCTTCTTATGACTTAAGATTTCTTTCATGAACTTAGCATAAGAGGGTATTTGCTCAAGTGCCTCTGCAAACGGAATCTTGATTTCAAGAGTCCTGAGATAGTCTGCAGAGCGGGCAAATTATTTATCCTGTTTTGCTTGGCAGAGTTTCTGAGGATAAGACATTTTAGCTTTGTATTCTTCAACCTTGGTTGCTACAGGTTTATTTCCTACAAAGGCAGGTTGAGAAGCCTTCTTGAGGGAGTTATTATCAGCACTTGTAGGTGTCTGATCCCTCATTGGCGTTTGAACGCCAGGATGGGAGGAGGAATGGGCATTAAACGCCAGATTCCTACCCTTTTCTGGCGTTTGAACGCCAGATCTGGACATGGGTTGGGCATTCAACACCAACTTTTCACCCTTTTCTGGCATTTGAATGCCAGAACTGGGCATCCACTGGCGTTTAACGCTAGTTTTTCACCCTTTTCTGGCATTTAAATGCCAGAATCATTCTTCTCTAGGCTCTTATTGTCCTCAGAGGGATTTTGGGTGGCAGTTTGCTCATCCTCTGTCAATTGTTCTTTTCTTGGCTTTCTGCTGCTTTGAGTTGAGGTATTTAATATTTTTCCACTTCTTAATTGAACTTCTTGGCACTCTTCTGTTATCTATTTTGATAACTGCTGTTTTGTCTGATTCAATTGTGATTCCATATCCTTATTAGCATTTTTGGTTTCTTGTAGCATTTCCTTAAATTTTGCTAACTGTTTTGTTATAGAAGATAGTTTCTGATTGAGTTCTGCAACTTGTTCCTGGGAACTAAAGTCAGTTGATACTGCCTTAGCTTCTTCTTTCATGGAGGACTCACTATTTAAGTACAGATGCTGATTTCTAGCAACCGTATCTATAAGCTCTTGAGCCTCTTCAATCATCTTTCTCATGTGTATAGATCCACCAACTGAGTGGTCTAGAGATATCTGAGCTTTTTCTGTAAGCCCGTAGTAGAAGATGTCTAACTGCACCTACTCTGAAAACATTTCAGAGGGGCATTTCCTTAGCATCTCTCTGTACCTCTCCCAAGCATCATAAAGAGATTCATTATTCTCTTGTTTAAAGCCTTGGATGTCCAGCCTTAGCTGTGTCATCCTCTTTGGAGGGAAATATTGATTCAGAAATTTGTCTGACAACTGTATCCATGTTCTTATACTGGCTTTGGGTTGGTTATTTAACCACCTCTTAGCTTGGTCTTTTACAGCAAATGGAAACAACAATAATCTGTAGACATCCTGATCCACTTTCTTATCACGTACTATGTCAGCAATTTGTAAGAATTGTGCCAAAAACTCTGTAGGTTCTTCCTGTGGAAGACCAGAATACTGGCAATTTTGCTGCACCATGATAATGAGCTGAAGGTTCAGCTTAAAGGTGTTGGCTCTTATGGGGGATATACAGATACTACTCCCATATGAAGCAGTAGTGGGGTTAGCATATGACCCCAGAGTCCTTTTGTACTATTCATTTCTACTTAGGTCCATGATGGAGTAAGGGAGATGATGTGGATAAAAAATTTATTTTATATTTATTTATTTATTTATATATAATTTTTTGAAATAATAAAATAAAAAAAAGACTAAAATAAAAAAAGATTTGAAAATGTTTTATGAGGATTTTTGAAAAAGTGAGGAGAGAGAAAGTGGTTAGGAAGTTTTTGAAAAATATATGATTTTAAAAATCTTAAAAAGATATGATTTGAAAAATTTTGACCAAGTCAACCTAAGGGATTCGAAAATTAATGAGTAAATAAAGGAAAAGATGTATGTTTGAACTTAATGAGGAAAGAGAAAAACACACAGAAGACACAAGACTTAAAACTTTTAGATTTAGCTCCCTTATTTTTCGAAAATTTTGGAGGAAAACACTAAGGGACACCAAACTTAAAAGTTTTAAGATCAAAACACATACAAGACTAAGGAACATGAGGAACATAAAAAGGAACACCAAACTTAAAATTTTTAGAAAACCAAAATAAAATTTTCGAAAATCACATGGAAAATAACAAGAAAACACTAAACTTAAAAATTGAAGCAAGATTTAAACAAAGAGAAATTATTTTCAAAAAGATTTTAGAAAGGAAGACTCAAAGGAGCAACTATTCACAAGAACATAGACACATTCAACAAATGCAATGGTTAAACAGAGAAAAACTATTTTTGAAAAAGGTTTTAATTATTATATTTTTTTTAGATGACAACAACACAAAGGACACCAAACTTAAAACATGCAACTAGACTCAATGAAAAACTAACACTTAATAAAGAAAAATAATATTTTTGAAGAAATTTTTTTTGAAAAGAAAGTAAAAGACTCTAAACCAAAAAGACAAATTTTTTTCCTATTCTAAGTAACAAAATAAACCGTCAGTTGTTCAAACTAGAACAATCCCCGGCAATGGCGCCAAAAACTTGGTGCACGATAATTACAATCACACTTTGCAATTCCGCACAACTAACTAGCAAGTGCACTGGGTCATCCAAGTAATACCTTACGTGAGTAAGGATCGATCCCACGGAGATTATCGGCTTGAAGCTGAGGGGTCAAGGGCTTCTCATCCCTACTGCTCGTTTCTGACGTTAAACGCCAACTTTTATACCTTTCCTGGTGTTTAACACCAAGCTGTAGCTCACCAGACTGGCGTTTAATGCCCTTTCTGCTACTCTTACTGGTGTTTAAAGGCCAGTAAGTTCATTCTCCAGGGTGTGATATTTTTTATGTTGTTTTTGATTTTGCTTTTTTTTGCAGTTATTTTTGTGACTCCACATGATCATCAACCTAAAGAAAACATAAAAAAACATAGATAAATAAAAATTGGGTTGCCTTCCAGTAAGTGCTTCTTTAATGTCAATAGCTTGACAGTGAGCTCTCATGGAGCCTCAAAAACATTCAGAGCATGGTTGGGACCTCCCAACACCAAACTTAGAGTTTGGTTGTGGCCTCTCAACACCAAACTTAGAGTTTGGTTGTGGCCTCCCAACACCAAACTTAGAGTTTGAATGTGGGGGCTTTGTTTGACTCTGTATTGAGAGAAGCTTTTAATGCTTCTTCTCCATGTGTACAGAAGGAGAACCTTGAGTCTTGAATACAAGGTAGTCCTTATTCAATTGAAGAACCAACTCTCCTCTATCAACATCAATCACAGCTTTTGCTGTGGCTAGGAAAGGTCTGCCAAGGATGATGGATTCATCCTCATCCTTCCCAATGTCTAGGATTATGAAATTAACAGGGATGTAAAGGCTTTCAACCTTCACTAGCACGTCCTCTACTAGTCCATAAGCCTGTTCCATTGATTTGTCTGCCATCTCTAGTGAGATATTTACAGCTTGTTCCTCAAAGATTCCTAGTTTCTCCATTATAGAGAGTGGCATGAGGTTAATACCTGATCCTAGGTCACACAGAGCCTTCTCAAAGGTCATAGTGCCTATCGTACAGGGTATTAAGAATTTACCAGGATCCTGTTTCTTTTTAGGTAAAGTTTGCTGAACGCAGGTATTCAGTTCATTAATGAGCAATGGAGGTTCATCCTCCCAAGTCTCATTACCAAATAGCTTGGTGTTCAGCTTCATGATTGCTCCTAAATACTGGGCAACTTGCCCTTCAGCAATGTCTTCATCTTCTTCAAAAGATGAATAGTCATCAGAGCTCATGAATGGTATTAGGAAGTTCAATGGAATCTCTATGGTCTCTGTATGAGCCTCAGATTCCTTTGGTTCCTCGTTGGGGTACTCCTTAATGGCCAGTGGACGTTCCCTGAGGCCTTCCTCACTGGGAATCACTGCCTTTTCACTCTCTCCATGTTTGGCCATGTTGGTCACGGTAATGGCCTTGCACTCTCTTTTGGGATTCTCTTCTGTATTGCTTGGGAGAGTGCTAGGAGGAGTTTCAGTAACCCTTTTACTCAGCTGACCCACTTGTGCCTCCAAGTTTCTGATGGAGGACCTTGTTTCACTCATGAAACTGAGAGTGGCCTTAGATAGATCAAAGACTATATTTGCAAAGCTAGATGGGTTCTGTTCAGAATTCTCTGTCTGTTGTTGAGAAGATGATGAAAAAGGCTTGCCATTGCTAAACCTATTTCTTCCACCATTATTATTGTTAAAGCCTTGTTGAGGCTTTTGTTGATCCTTCCATGAAAAATTTGGATGATTTCTCCATAAGGGATTATAGGTGTTTCCATATGCTTCACCTATGTAATTCACCTCTGCCATTGCAGGGTTCTCAGGATCATAAGCTTCTTCTTCAGAAGATGCTTCTTTAGTACTATTGGATACATTTTGCAATCCATTCAGACTCTGAGAAATCATATTGACTTGCTGAGTCAACATTTTATTCTGAGCCAATATGGCATTCAGAGCATCAATTTCATGAACTCATTTCTTCTAAGGCGTCCTATTATTCACATGATTCCTTTCAGAGGTGTACATGAACTGGTTATTTACAACCATT
Organism: Arachis duranensis; assembly: GCF_000817695.3. Taxonomy (NCBI): domain Eukaryota; kingdom Viridiplantae; phylum Streptophyta; class Magnoliopsida; order Fabales; family Fabaceae; genus Arachis; species Arachis duranensis. Next base: position 83,716,998 of record NC_029780.3, on the reverse strand, counting down.
TCAATGAGTTCCTGAGCTTCTGTAGGCGTTTTCTTCAGGTGAATAGATCTACCTGCAGAATGGTCCAATGACATCTTAGCCAATTTAGATAGACCATCATAGAATATATCCAGGATGGTCCATTCTGAAAGCATGTCAGAAAGGCACTTTTTGGTCAGTTGCTTCTATCTTTCCCAAGCTTCATAGAGGAATTCACCTTCTTTCTGCCTGAAGGTTTGAACATCCACTCTAAGCTTGCTCAGCTTTTGAGGAGGAAAGAATTTGGCTAAGAAAGCTGTGACCAGCTTATCCCAAGAGTTCAGGCTATCTCTAGGTTGAGAGTCCAACCATATTCTAGCTCTGTCTCTTACAACAAAAGGGAAAAGCATAAGCTTGTAGACCTCGGGATCAACTCCATTGGTCTTAACAGTATCACAGATCTGCAAGAATTCAGTTAAGAACTGAAAAGGATCTTCTGATGGAAGTCCATAAAACTTGCAATTCGGTTGCATCAGAGAAACTAATTGAGGTTTTAGCTCAAAATTGTTTGCTCCAATGGCAGGGATTGAGATGCTTCTTCCATGGAAGTTGGAATTTGGTGCAGTGAAGTCACCAAGCATCTTCCTTGCATTGTTGTTGGGTTCGGCCATTACTTCTTATTCGAGAGTCTCTGTAAGGTTTTTTTCTGGATTATTGTGCTTTAGCTTTTCTTAGCTTCTTTTTCAGAGTCCTTTCAGGTTCAGGGTCAGCTTCAACAAGAATGTTCTTGTCCTTGCTCCTACTCATATGAAAAAGAAGATAACAGAAAGGAAGAGAAATCCTCTATGTCACAGTATAGAGTTTCCTTAAGGTGTGTAGAAGAAGAAAAGAATAGAAGAATGATGTGGAGAGAAGAGATGAAGAATTCGAACACAGAGAGGGAAAGGAGGGTTCAAAATATAAGAAGAGGAGAAGAGTGTTAGTGATTAAATAAATAAATAGAAGAAGATGAGAGAGAGAGTTTTCGAAAATAATTAAAATAATTAAAAGGAAAAGGAAAATATTTTTGTTTTTCTTTTAAAATTTAGTTTGAATTGAAAAATTAAGAGAAGAAATAAAATTAAAATTAAAATTTGAAACAATTAGTTAATTAAAAGAATTTTGAAAAAGCGTGAGGAGTTTTTGAAAATTAGAGAGAGAAAATTAGTTAAGTATTTTTGAAAAAAATAAGAATTTTAAAAATCAAACAAAGAGTTAAGTGGTTAATTGAAAAAAGATTTGAAAATCAATTTTGAAAAGATAAGAAGTTAGAAAAGATTTTGAATTTGATTTTCAAAAAGATATGATTTGAAATAGATATGTTTGAAAAGATATGATTGAAAAGATATCATTGAAATTTATTTTGAAAAAGATTTAATTTTTAAAATCAGAATTAATGACTTGACTCACAAGAAATCAAAAGATATGATTTTAATATTTAAAGTTTGAATCTTTCTTAACAATAACAAACTTGAAATTTTTGAATCAAAACATTAATTGTTAGTATTAATTTCGAAAAATATGAGGTGAAAATAGAAAAAGATTTTGAAAAGTTTTGAAAAAGATTTTTGAAGATTTTCGAAAAACAAAGGAAAAAAATGAAAAAGATTTGATTTTGAAAAGATAAATTTTTGAAAATGAAATCTTGACTTGACTAACAAGAAACAACTTATTTTAAAAATTTTTGACTAAGTCAACCCAAAATTTCAAAATTTATGAGAGAAATAAGGGAAATATATTTTTTATTTTTGAATTTTTAATGAGGAGAGAGAAAAACACAAAAATGACTCAAAACATGCAAAATTTTTTATTAAAACAAATGATGCATGCAAGAACACTATGAATGTCAAGATGAACACCAAGAACACTTTGAAGATCATGATGAACATCAAGAACTTATTTTTGAAAAATTTTTAAGAAAAGAAAAACATGCAAGACACCAAACTTTGAGATTTTTCATGTTTAGACACTATGAATTCAAAAATGCATATGAAAAAACAAAAAAAAGACACAAAACAAGAAAAATTTAAGATCAAACAAGGAGACTTATCAAGAACAACTTGAAGATAATGAAGAACACCATGCATGAGTTTTCAAAAATTTTTAGAAAAATTAAAACATGCAATTAACACCAAACTCAAAACTTGACTCTAGACTCAAACAAGAAACACAATTTTTTTTGGGTTTTTATGATTTTATAAAAAAATTTTGTATTTATTTTTTTTTCAAAAATTATTTTGAAAAAGAAAATAAGAAACTCAATTTTTAATACGAATTCCAGGAATCATGCAATGTTAGTCTAAAGCTTAAGTCTAAAAAGATTAGACATGGTCAACAAGATGAACCGTCAGTTGTCCAAACTTGAACAATCCCTGGCAAACGGCGCCAAAAACTTGGTGCACGAAATTGTTATCCCTTGACATGGCTCCAAAAACTTGGTGCACAATACCATGATTCACACGTCTCTTCACAACTTCGCACAGCTGACCAGCAAGTGCACTGGGTCATCCAAGTAATACCTTACATGAGTAAGGGTCGATCCCACGGAGATTGTCGGCTTGAAGCAAGCTATGGTCATCTTGTAAATCTCAGTCAGGCGGATTCAAATGGTTATGAAACTTTGATAATTAAAAGAGAAATAAACATAAAATAAAGATAGAGATACTTATGTAATTCATTGGTGGGAATTTCAGATAAGCGTATGGAGATGCGTTATTCCTTTTGAATCTCTACTTTCCTACTGCCTTCATCCAATCATTCATACTCCTTTCAATGGCAAGCTGTATGTTCGGGCTTCACCATTGTCAATGGCTACCTCCCGTCCTCTCAGTGAAAATGGTCCAACTACGGGTTACGTAGGGCTAATCATCTGTCGATTTTCACTTGTGTTGGAATAGGATCTAGTAATCCTTTTGTGTCTGTCACTACGCCCAACAGTCATGAATTTGAAGCTCGTCACAGTCATCCCATCCTAGATCCTACTCGGAATACCACAGACAAGTTTTAGACTTTCCAGATCTCAAGAATGCTGCCAATTGATTCTAGCTTATACCACGAAGACTCTGATCTCACGAAATGGAAGGCTCTATTGTCAGGAGAGGCAACCATGTGTCATGAACTAGGAATCCAAGAGATATACATTCAAATTTGTTTTTAGGTAGAACGGAAGTGGTTGTAAGACACACGTTCATAAGTGAGAATGGTGATGAGTGTCACTTGATCATCACATTCATCATGTTCTTGTGTGCGAATGAATATCTTAAAATAAGAATAAGCTTGAATTGAATAGAAGAACAATAGTACTTTGCATTAATACTCGAGGAACAGCAGAGCTCCACACCTTAATCTATGGTGTGTAGAAACTCCACCGTTGAAAATACATAAGTGATGAAGGTCCAGGCAAGGCCAAATGGCCAGCCTCCAAGTCTAAGAAAAAATGTTCCAAAGATGATCTAAGGATAATCCAAAGATGTCAAGATCCAAAGATTTTGAGTACAATAGTAAAAGGTCCTATTTATACTAGACTAGTTATTAAGGTTTACAGAAATAAGTAAATGATGCAGAAATCCACTTCCGGGACCACTTGGTGTGTGCTTGGACTGAGCATTGAAGCTTTCATGTGTAGAAACTTTTCCTGGAGTTAAACACCAGTTTTTATGCCAGTTTGGGTGTTTAACTGCAGCTTCTATCCTGCTTCTTGTGTTTAATGCCAGAATAGGGCAGGAAATTGGCGTTTGAACGCCAGTTTGCATCGTCAAAACTCGAGCAAAGTATGGACTATTATATATTTCTGGAAAGCCCAGGATGTCTAATTTCCAACGCAATGGAGAGCATGCCATTTGAGTTTCTGTAGCTCCAAAAAATTCATTTCGAGTGCAAAGAGGTCAGAATCCAACAACATTAGCAATCCTTTTTTAGCCTCTGAATCAGATTTTTGCTCAGGTCCCTCAATTTCAGCCAGAAAATATCTGAAATCACAAAAAAATACACAAACTCATAGTAAATTCCAGAAATGTGAATTTTGCTTAAAAACTAATAAAAATATACTAAAAAGTAACAAAATTATACTAAAAACTACCTATAAATAATGCAAAAAAGCGTATAAATTATCCGCTCATCACACGCCAATATAGCTTAGCAGAGAGATTGGAGGAAGCACCATTATGGGTGTGCCACTTGGTACTAGAGGCATGTCACGCTAAGCTCATGAACCCTCATCACCACTATGGGCGTGCCACTTGAGACTGAGCATGGCATGCCAGTTCATTTGACCAGAGAGGGTAAGTGAAGCCTCATCAAAGGTGTGGCACACCAGTTCGAAGGCGTGGCACGGCAATTCAAAATTTCAGAGAAGGAGGTACAAAGCCTCATCGAAGGCGTGCCACCTGGAACTTAAGGCGTGGCATGCCGGCTTTGCTCGCATCATAGGCACGACACTTGAATCATGGGCGTGTCACGCCAGCTACTAGATTAGAAGGCTGATCATACATTATCAAGGTCGTGGCATGCCAGTTCAACCTTCCAGAGAAGAGAATTGAAGGCCTTATTGAATGTGTGGCACGCCAGACCAGGGCGTGGCACACTAGTATAGTTGACCAGAGAAGAAAGATGAAGAGTTCAACAAGGGCGTGGCACGCTAGTTATATGGTCCATAAGAGAAGAAGGAGAGCTTATCTGAAGGCGTGGCACGCCAACTCTGGACGTGCCACGTTAGTTCAAATTTTCAAAAAGGAAGAATAAAGGAATCACAATGGGCGTGCACTTGAATTCGAAGGCATGGCACACCAGGTTAGCTGCACAAGGGGAGCGTGCCACTTGGAAGCCAGGCGTGGCACACCAGGCACATGTCTCAATTTAACTAGTTTTTCCTTTAATTTTCAATTGTAATTTTCTTTTTCTTTTTGTAATTTTTATTTTCTGGTAATAGGAGTAGTATAAATATCCCTTGAGAGTACTGAAAAGGGGGTTCGCTAGTTGGAGGAATTATTTTAGTTTTCACTTTTACACTTCACTTCATCTTCTTCCATCTCTTGTACTTTTTTCTAAGCTATGAGTAGCTAAACTCCCTCTCATTGGGAGAGAGAGCTCTGTTGTACTTGATGGATTAATGATAGTGAATTTCTTCTTCTTTTCATCTCTTTTTGATTTGCTAGAAGGAATTTTGTTCTTCATGCTTAGTGTTCAATCATCTTGGAAAAGAGGTTGAATGCAATTTGGGTTTCATGGGAACCTTGGAAAAGGAAACATGAAACCATGCTTGAATTTCCTTCTCACACTTGAGTAGATCTGGGTTTTGGAATTGGATATGGTGACATGAAATCCACCCACTAATTGGATCTTTGAGGATGTGTGGTATAATCAGGGACTAAGCTTATCCCTCTTCATGAGCAATTAGACCAAGAAAATGGCTTATTATCAAGATTTGAGAGATTAAATCACCAAGGAATTGGGGTTCAATCAATCATGATTGCCAAGAAGTCAATGAGTTGCACGATTGAAGATTAGATGATCTAGATTTGATCCAAAGAGGGCAACATCTCCTAATCCCAATGAATTTTCCCTATTCTTATCTTCCCTATTCTATATAGCTTTCTTTAATTTCTGCTATTACCCATTTCCCATTTAAAATTCGGTCATTTATGTTTCTGCAATTTACTTTCATGCTCTTTATGTTTCTGCAATTTACTACTTTCCTTTATCTTTAAGTCATTTATCATCCTGCCATTTAGAATTTTGCACTCAACAGCCTTTCCTAATTAGCTTGACTAAACCACCTAGTAACTAAAGTTGCTCAATTAATCAGTCTCTGTGGGATTCGACCTCAATCTATTGTGAGTTTTTACTTGACGACAATTTGGTATACTTGTCGAAAGAATTTTTGTAGTGATGCATTAATTCCGCGATCAAGTTTATGGCGCCGTTGCCGGGAATTGATTTTGAATTGACAATGATTAAGTTGATGGGTATTTAGATTAATCATTTTCTTTACTTTGTTAATTTCGTTAATTCCAGTCCTTACTTTTTTATTTGTTTTAGTATTTGAATCCTCAATTATCCATTGTATATATATTCATTATAACAAGAAGCACAGAAACTGTTTGATGCTTTGCATCAACCAAATTTGACTTACTCACCCTTCCTCCAAGAGGGTGCTCATCCCCATTTTAGTTTGTGTTTTGTGTTGTGTATGACAGGGAGGAGAGGAGCTGTAATCTCTTACGATTCTAAACCTGAGAGGGCAATTTTGAGATTGAAAAGAGAGGCAGTGGCAAGAGGCAAAAGGGAGGTTGGTGAAGAAGAAGAAGAAGAAGAAGAAGAAGAGGATCCAATCCAAAATATGGAAGGTGAAGCACACAATCATCCAGATGAAGTAGTGGGCAACCATGCCCCCCCCCCCACAAGAAAGGAGTCTTAAAACCCATTATACATGCCAACAATTTCGAGCTCAAACCACAGCTAATCACTCTTGTTCAAAATAACTGTTCATTTGGAGGAAATGCTCAAAAAGATCCAAATCAACATCTAACCACATTCTTGAGTATCTGTGACACAGTGAAGGCTAATGGTGTTCACCCTGACACCTATAAACTGCTTTTGTTCCCCTTTTCTCTCAAGGATAAAGCATCTAAGTAGCTGGAATCTTTTCCAAAGGAGAGTTTGACAACTTGGGATGATGTTGTGAATAAGTTCTTGGCAAAATTCTACCCTCCCCAAAGAGTTAACAAGTTGAGGGCTGAGGTACAAATATTTAGACAATAAGATTGGGAGACTCTCTATGAAACTTGGGAGAGATACAAAGAATTACCAAGAAGGTGCCCTTTGGACATGTTCAATGAGTGGGTACAGCTGCATATTTTCTATGAAGAATTATCTCAAGAGTCAAAGAAGACTCTAGATCACTCTTCAAGAGGCTCTCTCAACAATAAGAAAATAATTGAAGAGGCCATAGACATCATAAAAACTGTGGCTAATAATGAGTATTTCTATGCCTCTGATAGGAACCCAAGAAGGGGAGTAATGGAGCTGAACCAAATGGATGCTCTGCTGGCCCAAAAGAAGGTGATCACAGCTCAACTAGCAGCTCTATCCAAGAAAATGGAGAAGAATCAAGTCTCAGCAATCAACACTCAAGCACCTATGCAGGAAGGAGATAGCCCAGAAGTTGAATGTGAATGGGAGCAAGCTAACTATGTGAACAATACAGCTAGACAATAATATTATCCCAATGCTAAAACCTACAATCCAGGTTGGAAGAACCATCTCAAATTTTGGGTAGGAAAACCAACAAAATCATACCCAAGACAACAAACCATATCACTCTAACCAATACAATAACCCCAGCCATCAATCTAATAATCATAGACCATACCACAACTCACATAATGCCCCCTATCACACCAACCAACAACTACACAGCCACTATTCTCAAAATGTATCAGCCCCAATCCCACAACCATGTGATGACAATGGAAAATTTGCAAGGTTGGAAGCTATGATGCCATGAATGGCAGCGGATATTACCACTATTGCAGAGAGACAATTGCAAGCTAAAAAAAAAGATATATTCAATCCAAGAGGAGGCCAAATCCAACATAAAGAACCAAGGGGTAGCAATCTCAAAATTGGAATCACAATTAGGATACCTATCCAAGCAGATACCAATGCCTACAAATACATTCCCATGTGATACCATGACTAATCCAAGAGGGGAATGCAAGGCCATCACACTAAGAAGTGGGAAAGCTGTGAATGAGACATCCTCAAGCTACAACTTGCAAGAAGAAGAAGCTATAAATGACTCATAAACCAAGAAGAAAGAGGAGACACCTGCTCCAGTCCCACCAAAACAAGTCTTGAAGCCCTATGTACCAAAAGCACCCTACCCACAAAGGCTGAGAAAATATGAGAAGGACATTTAGTTTTCTAGGTTCTTAGAGATCTTTAAAAGGATTCAAATCAACATCCCTTTTGCTGAAGCATTAGAGCAAATTCCACTCTATGCCAAGTTCCTAAAAGAGCTCATGAGAAAGAAAAGAAACTAGGGAGAGAAGGGATTTTTGTAGTGATGCATTAATTCCGTGATCAAACAACCAAACCCGACATGTCCAGTAGCGAATCCTAGATAGTCCCAACGTGCGCAGATTCCCAAGATTCTAGGTGAGCCACTGAGTTTACCCAAGGGGACTCGTGACTCAAATAATATCAATTACCAACCTGGAGCAAGTGGGGCGAACCACACCCTTGCATCCTCCTGGGGAGCCTCAACAACCAACCTAGAGCAAGTGGGACAAAACCACAATCTTTGCATCTACCCAAGAGGAACGTTCTCATATATCCAAGAGGAACAAAGGAAGGGATCCTAACCTCCCACCATCTCACTAGAGATGATTTTACAATACCAAGAGGAATAAAGAAGGGGATCCTCACCTTCCACCATCTCATTGGGGTCGCATTTTCGAGAAAGAGTGCTCGAGATAAAACAATTACACCCAATTTAGTTTCATAATCAAAATAAACTTCTTCAAACTTATCTCCACTATATTCTGATATGTTCTCTTTAATTCCATCCGTTCTTCAAATGCTATAAACTCCACAAAACTAATTTTTATTCAAGATAAGTTTTACAAAATTCGGGGGTCTGAAAACCAAGTTATGATCCGTTGAAGTTAGTTAAAAATAGGTTTTTACCAAAATTTGCCAAATCCTCTAGTTTTCAAAACTCTTAATTCAAAAACAACCCAACTACAACCAAATCAATATCAACCATACCAAATTCAGCCCTTAAACACCTAACAAGTATTGTTTTCGAATTATCAATGCATTCAATCCAAACCTAATCACTCACTTCCAAACCAACTCAATCCATCGTTCAAACTCTAACCAAATTTTCCATCAATAATCATTAAAATCAAAATCATCATCATTCAATAACATCATATTCATTAGTCATCACATTTTATCCACATACTATATCATGCAATTCATCCTATCTTAAGGCTACTAGCCTAAATTTCACACAACATTACATATTACCTAAAGGAAACTGAAATCATACCTTGGCTAATTTCTTCCAAGCTTAAAACACATAGTTCAAGCATCCAAGATTCCCAACCAAATCCAAATAAGTTCTAGCCCCCAAAGCTTTATTCCAAGTACTCCAATTCACCAATTTAACTCCAATCAACAAGAAATTCAATCTAGTTCATATAATTTACCACAAATCAACACTAGAGTTCACTAATTCAATATTTTACAAGGGATTAGTAGTTCCTTACCTTATCCTCTGATGATTGGGACAAAATTCAATAATCACCCAATGCTAGATTGTACCTAAACCACCAAAATTATAAAAATCTCTCAATATTCACTCCAAAAACATAAAAATGAAAGGAATGGATAACTGGACAAAAGCTCAGAGATCCTTACCACATTTTTCATATAGAATTAAAGAGAATTCTGAGATGATTGCGTAGCCACAGACGGCTCATCAATCGGAACGACGGATTGAAAGTTATGATCGATTGAAATTGGAAATGAATAGTGTTTTCCAACCTAGACTCTCTCTTCTCTTCTTCACGTTGGAACACTTATGAGAAGAGGGGAGTGGCTGAAACCACATGGAATGATGGTTATATGGGTTGGGCTTTGGGCTCAATATGGGTCCAGTTCAATTGATTTAGTTTGTTGGCCTAATTTTGGACCAAAATCTTTAAGATTGGTGTTTTAATTCATATCCTAAATATTTTTACCTCTTCAAAGTATAAAATTAATTTCCTAATTCCCTTGGATCATAATTAATTTATTAGTTAATTATTTATTTATTAACCGGAGTTTACATTTTTTCATGCTCAAAGTATAAAATTTAATATCCTAATTCCCTTCGCTCAAAAATAATTTATTAGTTAATTTTTTACTAATTAACTGAGGTTTACAATCCTTGCTTGATAGTGTTCACATAATTGAAGTCATGTAAATATATGGAAGATGCAGCAAATTGATCTTCAAATAGCTCTTGAAAAAGGGAAATAGAATTTGCAGGCAAAGAGGAAAACCAATCAAGTGTAGGACCGTCTAAAAAAGTAAGAAAACAACGACATAAGATCCGATCAGAGGCACTGTTTATGATCATCATTGAGGAAAATTTTTTATGTGTTTTATTGGATTACCCATGCCATCATAGGGAGTCAACGTTATTGATAATGCAAAACTCCTAGGTAATTTGAAAGTCATGACATCTGCCGTGAATAGTCCAACTGCGTTATCCGATTTATTGCCTTCATTGTTTTGTTAATCTCCCTCTGATTGTTGAGTTTCAAAGACATGAGTTGGATCAGAGTTTGCTTCCTCATCATCTTATCGTTCATTGTGATCATCGTTATGAGAAATCCGAGTATTGGTTAGCTCGGCTATCTGATTTGCCATTCTTTGATTTTCTTCTACCATGTGATGATTAGCCTGCCTATTGTAACTTTATTACTATCCAAAGGAGCATGGAAGGTGTGGGAGAAGGTTGGTCAGCCATAGGCAGATCTGAAAATTTTGCGACCTAAAGGAAAAAAGGGCTTTTGTTTATAGGCTCCCCGGTGGGCGCCAATTATTCTTGTGGATGTTTGCAGCTGTATAACTCGTCCGTCAATAAGTATTTGCAAGCTTTTCATCGGGATGAATTATAATTTGACAATGAAAGAACAATGGGATGGACACCTGCAAAAGGCATTTTCATGCTCAAGTTAGTAAGTAATAAATAATAGGCTTTGCAAATTGCAATATCTCAAATAATTTTTTTACCCTTTCTTTTATATTTGTAGTGAAAGATAAAGGTTGAGTCCGAGTAATTTTGCTTTAAACAGAAAGTAATGACACATTTGAACATTTTGATATTTATTTTGATATCTATTATTAATAACCGATTTATAATATATATAGCCAAATCATATCGTATAGTCTAGTTATAACGGTCATATCACCAAACATAATTAACTGACTCCTATAACATATTACATTAACATCCTACTAAAAATGCAACTCTTATTCAGTCGACCTTTTTCTAACCTACTATCCTCTTCAGACATGAAAGTATGTTACATGCAAATTTAAAGGTCATCTGGTTTTTATTTGTAACATAATAGTATGATTGAGAAAAGAAGAAATTTTTTTATTTTGATTTTAGGGATTCATTTATTCATTACAAGTTTTATTTTCTTATAATTTTATATCATATATATTTCATCCAACAGAGCGCCCGCATAATTTTTTTAATTTCTAGCACAAAACTTTTGAGGATTAAGTACAATTTCAGCCCTTAACGTATAAGTCAAAAAAAATTTTATCCCCAACCCTTTTTTACATACAAAATCATCCCTAACATTTACTTAGTTTTAAAACCGTCTTTTGAACTGAAATATCCTTCTCCTTCCTCACCAATATCCAGTTTCTATTATTCTTTTTCTTCTTCTCCATCACAACAGCACCATCTCTTCTTTTTTTTCTTTCTTCCTCATCATAGCACCGTCAGCAACAATAATAATAAAATTAAAAACAAAATCAATGTAATAAACATAAAAAAATATAATAAAAATAGAAGCATAAATAGAATCAGAATAAAGAACAAAAGAAACAAAAGTAGAAGAGCAATCAGAAGCATAAGAATAATAAAATCAGAGGCACAACAACAATAAAATCAAAGAAATAAAATCAAAATTAAAAGTACAAAAATAATGAATTCAGAATCAGAAGCAGAAGAACAATCAGAAGCATAACAAATCAGAAGCAGAATCAGAACAAATCAGAATCAGAATCAGAAGTAAAACAAATCAAAAACAAAATCAGAACCCTAGGGAGGACTTGCAGCGAGGACGCGAAGCAGCAGCGACGTCAGTAGCACTGGCGGCATTGGAGGTAGCGGTGACAGTGACAGAGCACGACAGCAACGAAGCATCCCTCTTCCTCTCGCTGGCCGTGCGTTTTCTCTCTCTCTCTTCGCGAGCTCTTCGACGACGGCGGCAAGGCGTGACGACGAGGTGTGGCAGCAAGGCGTGACGACCTCTTCTTCCTATTTTCCCTTATCTGTTCTATTTCTGTTTTTTTTTCTCTCTTTTTATTTTATATTTTATTTAGTTAGAGGTAATTTGATAATAAAAAAAATTAAGTAAAAATGATGATCTTAAAGTTAAGTTAAACTATATAGACGATTTTATATGGAAAAAAAATTTTGACTTATACTTTAAAAACCAAAATCATATTTAATCCCAAACTTTTGACTAATTAGCATTACCTCTAAAATAAATTGAGCGCCTCAGTCACACACACCGAATACTTTACTGTCATTGAAATTTACACTCCATATACATCTTTTAAGTTTAAAATTTGGTGATTTCTTCCAAACCCATGGCAATTTTATGGGTAAGTTACCCTTGCACATGTGTCATCATCTCAGCCATTGATCAAAGAAAATTTTCAACCTTTAATTAATTGATGCATTAAACGTTTTCACACTACATTGTATTTTATATTATTTACATTATACCCCATAACATATTTATACTTGATGCAATACGCAAATAGTTGATTTTACAAATCTCTCCCCAAATACCACACAAATCAAAACCTTCCCTAAATACCATTTCAATGTGTACAGCTTCTTCTTCTACCTCTCAAAAGACACTTCGAAGGAACTGCTTCATTCTTCAACCTCACTGCTTCTTCTACCCTTCTATGACGTCACTGCTTCTTCTTCTCTACCCGTCCTATGGGTGATGGGTTTGATTTTTCCGGCGACCCACTCCTAAAACCTTCCCCAGATACCCATGTAATATCCACAGCTTCTTTGTCTACCTCACTGCTTCTTCTACCCTTCCCTTAACTTAAGCGTTTGATTTTTCTGACGACCCACTCGCAAAACCTTACCCAAATACAACTGTAATGTCCACAGCCTCTTTTTCTACGTCGTTCCTCTTATTTCAAGGTCAGTCATCGTCAGGGACAGATTTTTTCGAATCCCGTGGAAGACCCTGCCTACTGCGTCTTCGTCTAGGGTTACGCAGGTGTCCTTTTCTATGATTTACCATTGAAAAACGTAACTCATCCCCTTGCTAGCAAGGTTACGGTGACCCACGTGCAAAACACTCTCGAAAAACCCTTGTAAGCCCTACTACTTCTTCATCTAGCTCATTCGTTTGTTTTTTTTTTGTTTTTTTAGCCAATTTGCGTGATTTGTTCTGTTAATTACTTTCTGTAATCACCGTTCATCGAAGAAGATTGATTCAATTTTGAATGCAATAGATGATGATAATTGTCCATGGTGGTGTTAAATATTAATCAGATCGATGGCCAGTGATGCATGCTCCTCAAACACGAGACGAAGCAGAGGGGGAGCCGGCGGACAACAGGAACTGAGAGCTGGAATGCAACCTCAAGTTTGCTGCAACCTCGGGATGTAATAGATGGTGTGGCCCCAAAATGCTTCTGTGGAAAATATGCCATCAGTTACATGTCAAAGATAGACACCAACACAAATAGGTTAATTTTTGGATGCCCATTATTAAAGGTAAGCATGCAATTCTTCATGTATGAGAACTAAGATTTTGCTAAAATTTGGTTAAAATTTGAATTTTCTGGAATGGATTTTTAAACTATATATTTTGGTTATTCTCCACCTTGCTCAAGTTGTTGTGGATGTGATTTTGAATTGTTGGGAATGACATGCCTATTGGTTATGAAAATGATTTGATTTTGTTATTGATTTGATGTTAAATTGGGTTGATTTTGTATATGATTTGATATTCGTGCTGGTTAATTTTGATGAATGACTGAAAATTGGGAAAAAGTTGATTTATTCAAAATAGATCTACTTAGATTAAAAATCATGATTGTGACAAGAATTGACATGGAACCTGATCTGATATTAAAAATGGTTGCTAAAATTTGAAAGGATTTTATAGATGTAGAGTTTATGGATTAATTACAGTGACATACATGGATTAGATTGAATTGGAGTGTTTTGTAACCCCATACATTAATTGTGTTCTATTCAATTTAGGTGACAGAAGCACATTGCAAATTCTTTCTTTGGGTTGATGACCACATTGTTAGGGTCAGAGCGGGGAAGGCTACAAGGGGATTGGGTGACGGGAAGCAGAATGATGTTGAAGAATATTTGGGAATGGATATCTTGATAGACCATGTAGAGGAAATAATAGTAAAACTAGAGAAGCTGCTGAACAAGAAAAGTAGAGAAGCAAAGTTGAGGAAAAAGGCTAGAGAAGCAACTGCAAGAGACATGGAGGCTTCATCAACAACGTCTATTGATTAGCCGAAAACCAGAATCCGAAGCACCTCTATTAGGTTCAGAAACTTAAGAATAATTTCCTTCTTTGCTGAAAATTGCTACTAGAATGTAGAGACACAAATGTTTGAAGCGTTAAAAGCAAAAATTGTCGATGACGTTTATTTGATATGGGAAACATGGTTGGAATTTGATTATGTTTCTAGTTACGTGTTCTTGTTTTACCTATACATACGTATATGTTTTATGGTATTTATTTTTGTGAGTTAGTTATCAAAGTTCCCTACTAATTTCAGTAGCATATGAAGGCTAATATGTTGTAGTAAGTCAGTCTGAATACCAAAAAATAACAACCTTTTTATTAGTGACATGAATGCTTAAGATTGCAGTCATGTTATAACTCAATCTTCGGCAATTCTGTCAGAGTAGGAAGGAGAAGGGCATGACAATATAGACTGATGATTTGGTGACTTCCACGACAAATCATGTAGCCACCACAATAGATAATTGACAAGATCTGTTTTTCTTCTTATATACTAGTGCAGCATAAATTTTAACAAATGAGAGAATGAAGAAGCTGAAACTCAACTAGAATGTTATGTTAGGCTTGGGAAATTTGGTGAATTGTAACTTGTTAATCAAGTTTAATTGCTTTTCTGTCAGAAAATTTCCTGCATAGGTTTCCAAATTCCTAATCCCTTGAACCTAAATAAATCCTGCATAGGATTGCTATTTTTTATTAACTCTCAGGTTTTGTAACTTTGATGATTGTTAATTTTCCATTGTAGAAAAATTGTCCTAGCAACAAATATCGTTGAGAGTAGTATCACCATAGATGATGTTGTGTATGTCATAGACTGGGGTAAAGCAAAGGAGACCAGCTATGATGCTCTAAATAAGCTAGCCTGTCTGTTAACATAATGGTTTTCAAAGGCTACAGCTCATCAGGTATTGAAGTTGTAGATCATCATCTTTATACCCTTGCACATGATGTATAATACTCCAATTGAAAGATCTGATTTTTTAAAAACCGTAGCTTTCCATTATTGCTGAATCCTTTGTTTGCTCAATTTGTTTGACTTTATTCACCCCTTCATGCACTTTATTGAATTCCTATTACTTTCTAAGCCAAAGTAAATGAATGAGTGCTAATGGGTTGATCATTTCAGAGACGTGGCCGTGGAGGTAGAGTGCAACCTAGAGTTTGTTATAGAGCGCTAATGGCTTATTGCAGGTCTTACCATGTACTGGGTTGCCCTGTTTTTTTCTTCTTATATAGTAATACTCAACGGGTGTATGACTTATTGCAGGTCTTACTGTGCACTGGGTTAGGTTCTGCCATCGTCCAACAAAGCAGTAGTGTATACAATTGTGCTCCTGAAACCCAGGGCCATAAAGTAAGTTTGTCTTCTAGCTTATTTCAAGTAGTTTCTTCATTGCCCGTTTATATGTCGTCTTTTATGGTGGAATCGTGTTACATAGGAAAAATTTAATCGAATTATAGGTCGAATTTTGTATGCATGTCTCGATTCATGATTATCCCGGTTGAGTTCTGGTAAGGTATTAAGGTGTAACATAGTAGATGATCAAAGGTCATCGATATTTTTTTCCCCAGTGTTAGTTACTTTAATTAACTAAATATTTTGTCTTTCTGACATACTTGGGATTGGGCTCAGTCAACTAACCTGGAAAAAACATTTAATTTTTGGTAGTTCAAGTCTATCTAAAAGTAAAGTGGGCTATCTATCAAATTGGGCCAGCTACAAAAATAATTAGTAGATAATTCAGCTAAGGATTAATGCAGCAATTGGCTTGAAATTGGTTAAGCCCAACTCTCTCTGGAATTTTAAGCCAAACCAAGTTTTTTCAGGTAACTATTTATTCCATTCATGTGTCTGTCTACCTTTACTTTGCTCAATCTTTTTTTGGAATAGCATTTCTTGATTGAATATTCGCGTAAAATGTTAGTAGGTTAACTAATATTTGTCACATAATCCCTATACTAGGATGGTTAGAAACAGAATAACACCATTATAAATCTCCTATACATGAGGAACACTACATGACACATCGAGTTATATAGATTGAAGTTGTTATGCAACCATTTCTCTTAATTTTGGGTCTTTCAAACTAATGTAAAACATACACTAGTAAAGAAAAACTGAAATAAAAAACACTTGGAATTAACCAATCTCATAACAGTTAACTGGGAATTTCATTAACAAAAAAAACATAATTAACATCAACCGAAATACTAAACATAGAGGTTCAACCAAGTTCCACAATACATGTTGTCAGAGTAGATCTAAATGTCAATTATTTCTAGACAGGAAACATCCCTGCAAAATACTTGAGTGTAGACCTTACTGTGATCGGGTGTGGCATTCTTGGGTCTCGCCATGCTCTCCTCACCAATAGATTTCTAGTGCCATGTTCGATGTCATATTCTGTCAATACAAGCTCTCTGTACCTGTAATTGATGAGTAACTCTCTTTCCTTTGAATTGTTCACCAATAAAATTAGGTTATCATCCATGAATAGTATTGGATTTTCTCTGATGCTTCGACTCGCAAACCTGCAGTATTGCTCTAATATTCTGTTTCCACCAACGTCTTCATTCAAGTGCCAAATTGATGCGACATAACTAAATTCATTGTGTGTATAAGCGAGGAGTGCAACTTTTTCCTTGTGGGTTAGTAAATTGTGAACGGTATATATTGCACCTATTGGAATAGACACCTTGCTAAATGATTCGTCTTCAACACTGTAACATAAAACAGACTTGGGTGTAGCATAACTATCTCTTGTACCAGTAATCCAATACGCATGACCATTATTAAAAATAGAGTTAGGGTCAATTTTTTCTACACTAGGGAGACAATCAACGTAGTGAAACCATGTAGAACGCCTTGAACAATATCTAGAGAAAAAAATGTAGGCATCAGCTATGTCCTTTTTGCACATATGTATGATGGTGTATGCATCTGTGTTTGGTACATGACCGAAACCATATACTGGGAAATATGATCTACCGTGGTCCCTGTGGGGGTCGAAAATTTCTCTATAGCGTTGTGTTGTTAGATTCCATACCAAATGTCTTGTGTCTTCTTGTTCACGGGAGAACTTCAAACATATGTTCCCGTTTGACACTCCCACAATACGAAACCACCCATGGATGCCAACTCTGAAAGGTTGCTGAACATGAACTTCTTTTCCGGAAGCAGCATTCACTATATATAGTGAATCTGAACCCATTAACAGTAGTGAGTATCCAACATGAAACAAGATATGTTGATCTAACACTTTCTGCCTTCGCATGTGTTGTATGTATGTCTCTGGTTAGCATAGCCGTCGGTGCCAGAATTTATTCAAGCACATACATCTCCCTACAGCTTTGGCACTACTGCGCAAGAAGATTTCTTGTAGCAGTTCATCCGGAATAATCGGCAAGGGAAGTTGGAATTTAGTCATTTTTCTAGACGCACGTTTGGTAGTCTTGGTTTTCGGTAGGGTTTATGTTGTAGTTTTTGTTTGGTTGAAGTTTCTTGTTTGCTTTTAAGTAATGAACCTAAATTTCTCTAACTTATTAATTGTGTGAGATTTTGCATCCAACGAGAATTGATGTGGCAAAATATTGTGTTTACTGGTGTTATCATAACCAGTTTGCCTATGCTATGAAATAAATTCCGTGGGAGTTCCAACATACTCCAGTAAGCTTATCTCTGATTTTTTGTTTATTTAGTTTGAAATTTGAAGCAGCCGCCAATTTTCCCATGTGCCCTGCATGTGTATTTACCTTATCTTGCTAAGTTTTATGTTGCTAAGTTAGTCACTCATCGTTTACTTGATTTCCAATATTTGTAGCCTTATCACACCATTACAACCCATCATCCTAAAGAAAACCATGTTACTCCCAATTTAATCATTTTTGCAGATTCTGCATAAAGTATTTCGAATACCTAATTAGGATGTTACCACTGCCACACCCTCATCCATGTAGTCGCAGAAAAACAACAATCAAGTCTTCCACATAAAATAGCCTTTGTTACCAAATTTTCTTATAAATAATGACTGGAATAAAAAAATTCTTGTCATGGTAGACTTGTGTGACAGTTGATAAAAATAAATCAATAGATTATGCGGTATATACATTAACAAAATAACGATTTTCAACACGATAATTTACATTCAGAAAATCAAAGTTATTAGACAGAATACTAATCGAAGATGTCCACAAAAGTAAATATGTACATATAGACATGGCTACCGAAACACTATTGCAAAACATTAGTGCACCATAAAACCTTAAACAAATAAAATTTGTCATGTTCTGTCCTACGATGATGGTGTTCTCTGGTTCACAGACGAGTCAGAAGAGTCAGACGGTGAATTTCTTCGATACCTCCTACTAGGTCCTGCCACTGCACCTCCCCCCTGTTGATGGCGGTTGAACCTGCAATAATTTTGAAAATTTTATTATACATCAAGGAATATAAAAAAGACTATAAATTTACTTTCCTAAGTAAACGAGTTATTGTTACCTTGACTCCTGAGAATGCGGTGGTGAACCTTGTTGCCTCCGATGCTGCCGGCGTAATAACCGTTTGGTCTCAACGCAGCCAGTTGTACATCCTTGTTGAAGTGTACCCTGGATCTGTCCGCCAACCACTGTTTGATTTGGTCAGGCAACACGTTGGAGGCATATATCTCATCAACGACTCTGGGCTTTTCTTCCAAATGAGTATTGTCCCATGCAAGCATGTAGAAGATACCCCAACCTACGTAACTGAGTTCCACAATAAGCCGTGGAGTTGGTCGATCGAGAGATCTTTTCCTCCCTATGTCCGATGCTTTGATCCAGTACTTATCACCCTCTCTCTTTGGGTGGATATGAAGACAGTTGTCTTGTCTGTCTATGAAGTAGAGATCACTGGTTGTAAAGAACGAAAAGTTCCATACAATGTGTTGTGGAAACCGTACATCTTCCTATAGTCACAGAAACAAAATTACATGTTAAACAGATGTTGAAAAAAAGAAGTAATGTCTGTGGCATAGGACATAAACTTACATCTGTTGGGAATATGTTTAAGATGAAAGTCTGGGCAGGGCATCTTCTTACGTTCTTTAAAGCATTCATGTAACTAGCCACCCCGAACCAAAAAAGGAAAAGTCAGCAATGTTAAAAATAAGAAACCATGGAAGGATAGAACCGAAAATTGAGAAGTCATCAATGTTAAAAAGAACAAACCATGCAAAGACAGACGGTCGTGTGTGTGGAAAAAAAGTTGAACAAAAAGTAGATAATAGTTAGATGCTTACCGGAATTCTGGCTCCATCTTTGTTTGCTAAGATTAGTGACTAGTTTCTGCAGTTGATAGGCACGGTGAGTGAATTAGAAGAGGGTTTAAAATGTTGTTGTCAAATGATTTTTTGGAGGAAGTCAAGTTTTACTTTTAAAGAGGGTAAAACCAAACGTCACACCGGCTGGAAATGAAGTTGAAGGGATATCTTGAAGCCATCCATTAGGATTCAAACCACATCAGTAATCAAACCTTTTCAAAAATGTAAACTGAATAATAAATACATATAATAAACTCTCTTTGAATTGTATTACTCTTGTTTGGAAAAGGTAAATGTAGTTTAATAACCCTTCATTGGTCTACATATCACTAAATGAATAAACATAACGAAGGTTACACAAAATAAAATAAAAAAATTATAATAAGTATAATTGGTGCACGAAATTGTGATCATCAATGGCGCCATCAACATGGTACGCACAATTGTAATCTCAACTCTTTTATCACAACTTCGCACAACTAACCAGCAAGTGTACTGGGTCGTCCAAGTAATAAACCTTACGCGAGTAAGGGTCGATCCCATAGAGATTGTTGGTATGAAGCAAGCTATGGTCACCTTGTAAATCTTAGTCAGGCAAACTCAAATGGATATGGGTGATATACGAACATAAAGATAAAGATAGAGATACTTATGCAATTCATTGGTGGGAATTTCAGATAAGCGTATGAAGATGCTTGGTCCCTTCCGTCTCTCTGCTTTCCTACTGTCTTCATCCAATCCTTCTTACTCCTTTCCATGGCAAGCTGTATGTAGGGTTTCACCGTTGTCAGTGGCTACCTCCCATCCTCTCAGTGTCGTCACAGTCATTCAATCATTGAATCCTACTCAGAATACCACAGACAAGGTTTAGACCTTCCGGATTCTCTTGAATGCTGCCATCAGTTCTAGCTTATACCACGAAGACTCTGATCTCACGGAATGGCTGGCTCGGTTGTCAGGCGAGCGCTCGGTTGTCAGGCGATCAACCATGCATCGTGTATCAGGAATCCAAGAGATACCCACCCAATCTAAGGTAGAACGGAGGTGGTTGTCAGGCACACGTTCATAGGTGAGAATGATGATGAGTGTCACGGATCATCACATTCATCAAGTTGAAGAACAAGTGATATCTCAGAACAAGAACAAGCGGAATTGAATAGAAGAACAGTAGTAATTGCATTAATAGTCGAGGTACAGCAGAGCTCCACACCTTAATCTATGGTGTGTAGAAACTTCACCGTTGAAAATACATAAGAACAAGGTCTAGGCATGGCCGAATGGCCAGCCTCCCAATGATCAAAAGATCTAAAGATCAAAAGATTCCAAAGATCAGAAGATGAAAATACAATAGTAAAAGGTCCTA
>NC_029780.3:83674506-83695941 GCF_000817695.3 Arachis duranensis | reverse complement strand
CTTGTGCCAGTTCCGGCGTTTAACGCTGGGAATTCTGAAGGTGACTTTGAACGCCGGTTTGGGCCATCAAATCTTGGGCAAAGTATGGACTATCATATATTGCTGGAAAGCCCAGGATGTCTACTTTCCAACGCCGTTAAGAGCGCACCAATTGGGCTTCTGTAGCTCCAGAAAATCCACTTCGAGTGCAGGGAGGTCAGAATCCAACAGCATCTGCAGTCCTTTTTAGTCTCTGAATCAGATTTTTGCTCAGGTCCCTCAATTTCAGCCAGAAAATACCTGAAATCACAGAAAAACACACAAACTCATAGTAAAGTCCAGAAAAGTGAATTTTAACTAAAAACTAATAAAAATATACTAAAAACTAACTAGATCATACTAAAAACATACTAAAAACAATGCCAAAAAGCGTACAAATTATCCGCTCATCAATAATCTTGTGTTTATATTTAGGTAAATTATTGAAATCATTTTTAGTTAATTGATTTACAAAATATCGGAAATAATTCAAACCATTTTTTATTAACATAACAAAATGTGGTGTTCCATTCAAAAATGGACTAAAATATCCCATTAATTAAATATAAATACCAGAATCTCAGCTAAAAAACTTTTTTGTTTTTTTATAAGAGGTTCGGGCCAACTAGTTCGATTTTGTTATGACCCAGTAGTTTTTCTCAATCAATAAGCGCAACACAAAACCTAAATCGAAAATTAACGTAAAGTACTTCAACTAACATAATCATAATAAGTTATTGCAAGCATTAAAGTATTAAAAGTCTATGCAATGGATACAACTATTTGAATGCCTTAGGTATAAATAACTCAGAGCATATTTCCTATCTCCTTAACCAATCGCTCTTCCTTTTTAGATATTTCGTTGTAGTATTTCTTTGCTACCTCAAGGACTTTCTGGGATTTCAAATTGAACGAATTCATGACCAGATCAATAGCCAGCCGTAATCTTGTGCTTTCATTTACCTAAGCATGAAAAAAAATTCAGACACATACGTTAGATTAACATTTTTAGATAATATATGAAACCATGAAAGCAATTTTATTTTATAATTACCTTAATATTGTAGTTACTCCTCCATTGGCACTCCCTCATCCCGGTTGTCACCCAACTCCACAATCATTCCTTGCATATTTAAAAAAAGTTTATTGAAGTCTATAACCAACTTAATTTCTAAGGGCACATGATCATAGCAGATGGAATGGGACTGTAAAAAATATTATCTTCCTTAACCAAGGCTGGCAGGAAAAGCAGTGTATAGCACAAGAACAACATCAATAAATATGTTAGCAGTCTCCTTTAGTTGTGCAAAAGGAAAAATTTTTCATCACACGTTAGCAAAATCATTGATGTCTCTCAGTAATTCAGAAGTCAACAAGCAACAAAAACTTATACGGTTTCTTATGAGTCATCGTTTTGCTCGCCAATCTCTGCAGGGTGTATTATAGGATATTCCGAAATTACTAGTCTGTGTGTTGTTTGGTTAGCATAGAAGGTCAAGTCATCAAGCATCTCCTCAATAAACAGTGCCTGTAATCAAAGTAAAATTTATTTCATGTGTCAAGTCCGCTGCCTGTTCAAGCAATTTAGAAGTTATTTCTGCCTATTAGAAATTTTGAAACACTACCATTAGCTTGGCACAATGACGGCGCCTGGTTCTGCTCGAGACGCATGGTTTAGAGTCTAGTAATATAAGGTGTCCTTTTTCAATGTCAATTACAAACAGGTACCAGTACATGTTATCCTCATTCATTGGAACGAAAATCTAACAACAAATACACAAATAAGTTATATTGGAATAAGCATTCTTTACTGACATTAACATATATTGCGATAATTAAATTAGAAACTTACCTTGCATAACAATTCAAACTCTCCCATGTATTCCTCAGCGTAATAGCGTTT
This sequence comes from Arachis duranensis, assembly GCF_000817695.3. Classification (NCBI taxonomy): domain Eukaryota; kingdom Viridiplantae; phylum Streptophyta; class Magnoliopsida; order Fabales; family Fabaceae; genus Arachis; species Arachis duranensis. The sequence continues at coordinate 83,694,020 of NC_029780.3, read as the reverse complement.
CAAAGTCTTTGGGGAGTGAGTCCAATTAAGGGCAAATTGCTGAAATTTGATTTTTCGTGAACATGTATAAGATCAATGGAAACTATGAGATGGACAATCTATTAATGTTTTTCACTCACCAAAAATGTAGTGGGTAAAAACCACAAGCAGGGAAAACTGGTGTCCTTGCGTGCATCACACATGAGCATGCTTGATGTCAGGTTTATGATCTGCTTTATCGTTCATTGTTTGACGGCCAATAAGAACAAATATAAACATATATTCCCTTATTAAAATTATTTTATATGTTAGGAATTTCATCTATGAAATTAACAAATGCTAATGACTAAAAAATCCATACCTCGTCCACCAATGGTTTGTTTGGAAGTAGAGTATACATAACTCTCCTATTAGCGTGCCACAAGTTTGTCTGTGAGATTATCTCCGAATTCAATTTTTCATCCTCTAGATCTAAACCAAAGATGTATGTTACGACTAAAACTTCGTCCTTGCACAGTGCCAATATCAGCTGGGGGACAGAAGAGAACAGGCGTCCACTGATAAAACGAAAACTAAACTGTTAGTTATTAATAGTTAATTAGAACAACAAATCTTTAACACTTTCTTAACAGGAGATAACCCACCACAGGTATCTTTGTGGATTCCTTCGCTAGTGGCAACTTTCTGTCAGCCGGGTTGAAGTAGCTAACATATACAGCCTTGTCTAAGCTACTCGGTATAACAAGTTCTGTAACTGTCTTCTTTCCAGTACCATCATCTCTGAACAAACTGCGGCGAATAACATAATCATCTGGTGGTGTTTGTTCACACTTCGGAGACATTGAACAACACTTTGTAGCTATATGCGATATTGAATCCGCGGCTTGATGAATGCTGGACATGTTGGATCTAATCTTCTTGGATGAATCTAGATTCCTCTCAAGAGTACCGAATGGCATGCTGAATCCGCTCATGATCACAGGCATTACTGTAGGGTTGAAGTTATCGGGCGGACCATTCCGAAGATTAATCGTTTGTAGCATTGTTCCAAACACAGGATAACACGTCTTGGTCTGGGAAGCAATCAGGTTTGAAAGTGTATTCATCATCATCAACATTTGCGTTACCACTTCTTTTAGGGAACCTTCTACGACTGTAGTTTTACCGAAGTCCTCGCCAATCTCTTTGCCGGCTCCACCGTTAAAATTTACATGTAGTCGCTGCTCATTCATGGTGCTTCCTCGGAGACTACGAAAAACAAAACTAAAAATATGAATACTTTATATTCGGAATCGGTTTAAAAGGACACTTACAGTTTGTCAAAATATAATTTAATTCTAACCTGGAAGACAGTTCTATCACTTTCTTGTCGACTACTTTTCTTGAGATTTTTCTACTTTGTTCCTTTTTGGCTTCGTCGTCTCCTTTTTCTATTTTTTGTGTTGAGCGTCGCTTCTCTCTGGCAGCCATTGGGTGTTTTAGCTGTTTAAATTTTTTTAAAAAAAATATGAAAAATATTGCAACATGTACAGTTAATGAGTTGCACTCAACTAGCAAGCACAATTTCTTAAAAGAATAACAAACATGGTAGGTTGTCCCTACTATTCAAAGTAGTTTTGACAGTTGATTGATATTTGGTTGTAGACCTCTAATATATGAGGCAATTTCGTATCCAGTTTATATTCCTAACGTTTTGCAAAAAAAATAATTTACATAAAAATCTATTTTCTGATTGGTAAAAGAGAAGACTCCAACCTTTTTTTTTACCCGAACTCTCCATCTTTTGGAACTAATTGAAGTTATTCAGCTCAATACATTAGTTTATTTACATTGTTGTTGTCAAAGCTAATAAAAAGTTTCTTGTAACAGTCTATTTTTTTCGTAAACGAATAGGTTACTTGAAGATTTATTTTAATTTTCGTAATGAATGCTTGTCTCCATGAAGTTTAATCAATTAATTCTCATAAAGTACTATGCTCATATAACAGAATTATGTTTGTTGTTATCTCTCATTATCACACACCCGATCAAAGATTTAGTCCACAACAAAGTTTAATGCGACAGCTAAACACTCGAAAAGGTTAGTATGAAAATCATACGCGTATTAGGTCAATAGCTCGAGAAAAGGGAAAATTTTCTTTCCCATTTCCTATGAGTTATATTCCTTTTCATTAACTATGTGTATTACATTACCTATCTCCCACACACTTCTTTGATTTTTTGCTTAATGAATTTTTTGCTTTCCACCTTTTGGCCGTTGCCTATCAGTTATAGAAGACTGAACTTCCCACTCCTCATCGCAAAGCACTTCCTTCCCCGAAAGAAAATAACGAAACTTACAATTAACTATTAGTAATGTGTTTGGAATTTTTTTAGTATAATTGATAGTAGCATAACATTAAATCACTTTTATAAATGTTAGGGATACAAAACCATAAACCATAAACCATAGGTACAACACCAAACACTCTAAAACCTAATCACATAACCGAAACACATAAACCCTATCCCGTATAACCTTGAACCTAAACGCCGGTCCGTGAACACTAAATCGTAGGCCATAAACACGAAACAATATATTGTAAACCATGAACGCCAAAAAGAGTAAAACGGGAACCATTCACTCGAAGACCTTAGACCTAGTCACTAAACCGTACACATTGAACCGTACGCATTGAACCGAAAATCGCCAAACCATAAACCATAGGCACGAAACCATTCAATCTAAGACCTAGTAACTAGTTCGTGAACCCTAAACCGTACACATTGAACCGGAAACCGCCAAACCATAAACCATACGCACGAAACCATACACTCCAAGACCTAGTCTTTAAACCGTGAACCCTAAACCGCACATTGAACCAGAAACCGCCAAACCATAAACCATAGGCACGAAACCATTCACTTTAAAACCTAGTCACTAAACCGTACACATTGAACCGGACGCATTGAACCGGAAACTGCCAAACCAAAATCCATACGCACGAAACCATACACTATAAGACCTAGCAACCAAACCGTGAACCCTAAATCGTACACATTGAACCGGAAATCGCCAAACCATAAAGCATAGGCACGAAACCATTCACTCTAAGACCTAGTTACTAAACTGTACACATTGAACCTTATGCATTGAACTGGAAACTTCCAAACCATAAACCAGACGCACGAAACCATTCATTATAAGAACTAGCAACCAAACCGTGAACCCTAAACCGTACACATTGAACCGAAAACCACCAAACCATAAACCATAGGCATGAAACCATTCACTCAAAAACCTAGTCACTAAACCGTACACATTGAACCAGACGCATTGAACTGGAAACCGCCAAACCAAAATCCATACGCACGAAACCATTCACTATAAGACCTAGCGACCAAACCGTGAATCCTAAACCGTACACATTGAACCGAAAACCGCCAAACCATAAACCATAGGCACGAAACCATTCACTCTAAGACCTAGTCACTAAACCTTACACACTGAACCGTACGCATTCAACCGGAAACCGCCAAACCATAAACCAGACACACATAACCATTCACTATAAGACCTAGCGACCAAACTGTGAACCTTAAACCGAACACATTGAACCGAAAACCGCCAAACCATAAACCATAGGCACGAAACTATTCACTCTAAAACCTAGTCACTAAACCGTACACATTAAACCGGACGCATTATTCCAGAAACCGCCAAACCAAAATCCATACGCACTAATCCATTCACTATAAGACTTAGCGACCAAACCGTGAACCATAAATCGTACACATTTAACTGGAAACCACCAAACCATAAACCATAGGCATGAAACCATTCACTCCAAGACCTAGTCACTAAACCGTACATATTGAACCGGATACTGCCAAACCATAAACCATACGCACGAAACCATTCACTATAAGACTTAGCGACCAAACTGTGAACCATAAACCGTACACATTGAACCGAAAACCACCAAACCATAAACCATAGGCACAAAACCATTCACTCTAAGACCAAGTCACTAAACCGTACACATTAAACCGTAAGCATTGAACCGGAAACCATCAAACCATAAACCAGACGCACAAAACCATTCACTATAAGACCTAGCGACCAAATCGTGAACCCTAAACCATATTTATTGAACCGAAAATCGCCAAACCATAAACCATAGGCACGAAACCATTCGCTCTAAAATATAGTCACTAAACCGTACACATTGAACCAGACGCATTGAACCGAAAACTGCCAAACCAAAATCCATATGCACGAAACCATTCACTATAAGACCTAGCGACCAAACCGTGAATCCTAAACTGTACACATTGAACCAGAAACTGCCAAACCATAAACCATAGGCACGAAACCATTCACTCTAAGACCTAGTCACTAAACCTTACACATAGAACCGTACACATTCAACCGGAAACAGCCAAACCATAAACCAGTCACACAAATCCATTCACTATAAGACCTAGCGACCAAACAGTGAACCTTAAACCGCACATATTGAACCAGAAACCGCCAAACCATAAACCATAGGCACAAAACAATTCACTCTAAAACCTAGTCACTAAACCGTACACTTTGAACCAGACGCATTGAACTAGAAACTGCCAAACCAAAATCCATACGCCCGAAACCATTCTATAAGACCTAGAGACCAAATCATGAATTCTAAACTGTACATATTGAACCAGAAACTGACAAACCATAAACCATAGGGACGAAACCATTCACTCTAAGACCTAGTCACTAAACCGTACACTTTGAACCGTACGCATTAAAACGAAAACTGCCAAACCATAAACTAGACGCAGGAAACCATTCATTATAAGACCTAGCGACAAAATCGAGAACCCTAAATTGTACACATTAAACCGGAAACTGCCAAACCATAAATCATAGGCACGAAACCATTCACTCTAAAACCTAGTCACTAAATCGTACATATTAAACCGGACACATTGAACTGGAACTGGCCAAACCAAAATCCATACAAACTAATCCATTCACTATAAGACCTAGCGACTAATCCGTGAACCATAAACCGTACACATTGAACCAGAAACCGCCAAACCATAAACCATAGGCACAAAACCATTCACTCTAAGACCTAGTCACAAAACCGTACACATTAAATCGGATACCGCCAAACCATAAACGATACGCATGAAACCATTCACTATAAGACCTAGCGACCAAACCGTGAACCAAAAACCGTACACATTTAACAGAAAACTACCAAACCATGACCCATAGGCACAAAACCATTCACTCTAAGACCTAGTCACTAAACCGTACACATTAAACCATACGTATTGAACCGAAAACTGCCAAACCATAAACCAGATGCACGAAACTATTCACTCTAAGACCTAGCGACCAAATCGTGAACCCTAAACTGTACATATTGAATCAAAAACTGCCAAACCATAAACCATAGGCACGAAACCATTCACTCTAAGACCTAGTCACTAAACCGCACACATTGAACCGGATACCGCCAAACCATAAACCATACGCACAAAACCATTCACTATAAGACCTAGCGACCAAATCGTGAACACTAAAACGTACACATTGAACCGGAAACCGCCAAACCATAAACCATACGCATGAAACCATACACTCCAAGACCTAGACTCTAAAACGTGAACCCTAAACCGCACATTGAAGCAGAAACCGCCAAACCATAAACCATAGGCACGAAACCATTCACTCTAAAAACTTGTCACTAAACCGTACACATTGAACCGGATGCACTGAACCAAAAATCGCCAAACAGAAATCCATACGCACGAAACCATTCACCATAAGACCTAGCAACCAAACCGTGAATCCTCAACCGTACACGTTGAACCAGAAGCTGCCAAACCATAAACCATAGGCACAAAACCATTCACTCTAAGACCTATTCACTAGACCTTACTCATTGAACCGTACGCATTAAACCGAAAACCGCCAAACCATATACCAGACACACAAAGCCATTCGCTATAAGACCTAGCGACCAAAGCGTGAACCTTAAACCGCACACATTGAACCGGAAACTGCCAAACCATAAACCATAGGCACGAAACAATTCACTCTAAAACCTAGTCACTAAACCGTACACATTGAACCGGACGTATTGAACTAGAAACCGCCAAACCAAAAACCATACGCACAAAACCATTCCCTATAAGACCTAGCGACCAAACCGTGAATCTTAAACCGTACACATTGAACCGAAAACCGCCAAACCATAAACCATAGGCACGAAACCATTCACTCTAAGACCTAGTCACTAAACCGTACATAATGAACCATACGCATTGATCCAAAAACTGCCAAACCATAAACCAGATGCACGAAACCATTCACTATAGGACCTAGCGACACAACCAGGAACAATAAACCGTACACATTGAATCGGAAACCGCTAAACCATAAACCATAGACACGAAACCATTCACTTTAAAAGCTAGTCACTAAACCGTACACATTGAACCGGACGCATTGAACCGATAACTGCCAAACCAAAATCTATACGCACTAATCGGTTCACTATAAGACCTAGCGACCAAACCGTGAACCAGAAACCGTATACATTGAACCGGAAACCGCCAAACCATAAACCATAGGCACAAAACCATTCACTCTAAGTTCTAGTTAGTAAACCGTACACATTGAACCGGATACCGCCAAACCATAAACCATACGCACGAAACCATTCACTATAAGACCTAGCGACCAAACCGTGAATCATAAACCATACACATTGAACCGAAAACCGCCAAACCATGAACTATAGGCACAAAACCATTCACTCTAAGACCTAGTCACTAAACCGTACACATTAAACCATATGCATTGAACCGAAAAATGCCAAACCATAAACCAGATGCACAAAACTATTCACTATAAGACCTAGCGACCAAATCGTGAACCCTAAATCGTACACATTGAACTGGAAACCGCCAAACCATAAACCATAGGCACAAAACTATTCACTCTAAAACCTAGTCATTAAACCGTACACATTGAACCAGACGCATTGAACCAAAAAATGCCAAACCAAAATCCAAACGCACGAAACCATTCACTATAAGACCTAGCGACTAAACCGTGAATCCTACACCGTAAACATTGAACCGGAAGCCGCCAAACCATAAACCATAGACACGAAACCATTCAATATAAGACCTATTCACTAAACCATACATATTTAACCGTATGCATTGAACAGGAAACTACCAAACCATAAACCAGATGCACAAAACCATTCACTATAAGACCTAGCGACCAAATCGTGAACCCTAAACCGTACACATTGAACCGAAAACCACCAAACCATAAACCATAGGCACGAAACCATTCACTCTAAAACCTAGTCACTAAACCGTACTCATTAAACCGGACGCATTGAACTAGAAACCGCCAAACCAAAATCCATACGCACGAAACCATTCACTATAAGACCTAGCGACCAAACCGTGAACCCTAAACCGTACATATTGAATCAAAAACTGCCAAACCGTAAACCATAGGAACGAAACCATTCACTCTAAGACCTAGTCACTAAACCGTACACATTGAACCGTACGCATTGAACCAGAAACCGCCAAACCATTAACCAGACGCACAAAACCACTCACTATAAGACCTAGCGACCAAATCGTGAACCTTAATCCGTACACATTGAACCGAAAACTGCCAAACCATAAACCATAGGCACGAAACCATTCACTATAAAACCTAGTCACTAAACCGAAGACATTGAACCGGACGCATTGAACTGAAAACCGCCAAACCAAAATCCATACGCACGAAACCATTACCGTGAATCCTAAACCGTACACATTAAATTGGAAACCGCCAAACCATAAACCATAGGCACGAAACCAATCACTCTAAGACCTAGTCACTAAACCTTACACATTGAACCATACGCATTGAACTGAAAACCGCCAAACCATAAACCAAACACACGAAACCATTCACTATACGACCTATCGACCAAACCGTGAACCCTAAACCGTACACATTGAAACAGAAACCGCCAAACCATAAACCATAGGCACGAAACCATTCACTCTAAAACCTAGTCACTAAATCGTACACATTGAACAGGACACATTGAACCGAAAACCGCCAAACCAAAATCCATACGCACGAAACCATTCACTATAAGACCTAGCGACCAAACCGTGAACCCTAAACCGAACACATTAAACCAGAAACTGCCAAGGCACAAAACCATTCACTCTAAGACCTAGTCACTAAACCGAACACATTGAATCGTATCCATTGAACCAGAAACCGCCAAACCATAAACCAGACGCACGAAACCATTCACTATAAGACCTAGCGACAAAACCGTGAACCCTAAACCGTACATATTGAACCGAAAACTGCCAAACCATAAACCATAGGTACGAAACCACTCACTCTAAAACTTAGTCACTAAACCGTACATATTGAACCGGACGCATTGAACTGGAAACCGCCGAACCAAAATACTTACGCATGAAACCATTCACTATAACACCTAGCGACCAAACCGTGAACCCTAAACCGTACACATTGAACCGAAAACAGCCAAACTATAAACCATACGCACAAAACCATTCACTCTAAGACCTAGTCACTAAACCGTACACATTAAACCGTATGCATTGAACCGAAAATTGCCAAACCATAAACCAGACGCACGAAACTATTCACTATAAGACCTAGCGACCAAACCGTGAATCCTACTCCATACACATTAAACCGAAAACTGCCAAACCATAAACCACAGGCACGAAACCATTCAATCTAAGACCTAGTCACCAAACCTTACACATTGAACCGTACGTATTGAACCAGAAACTGCCAAACCATAAACCAGACGCACGAAACCATTCACTATAAGACCTAGCGACCAAACCGTGAACCCTAAACTTTACATATTGAACCAAAAACTGCCAAACCATAAACCATAGGCACGCAACCATTCACTCTAAAATGTAGTCACTAAATCGTACACATTAAACCGGACATATTGAACCAGAAACCGCCAAACCAAAATCCATACGCACGAAACCATTCACTATAAGACCTAGCGACCAAATCGTAAACCCTAAATCGTACACATTGAACAGGAAACCGCCAAATCATAAAGCATAGCCACGAAACCATTCACTCTAAAAACTAGTCACTAAACCGTACACATTGAACCGGATACCGCCAAACCATATACCATACGCAGGAAACCATTCACTATAAGACCTAGCGACCAAACCGTGAAACCTAAACCGTACACATTGAGCTGGAAACAACCAAACCATAAACCATTGGCACAAAACCATTCACTCTAAAACCTAGTCACTAAACCGCACACATTGAACCGGATGCATTGAACCAGAAACCGCCAAACCAAAATCCATATGCACGAAACCATTCACTCTAAGACCTAGTCTCTAAACCTTACACATTGAACCGTACGCATTGAACCGGAAACCGCCATACCATAAACCAGACGCACGAAACCATTCACTATATGACCTAGCAACCAAACCGTGAAACCTAAACCGTATACATTGAACCGGAAACCGCCAAACCATAAACCATAGGTACGAAACCATTCACTCTAAAACAAATCACCAAACCAAACACATTGAACTGTAAACTACCAAACCAAAATCCATATGCACGAAACCATTCACTATAAGACCTAGCAACCAAACCGTGAATCCTAAATCGGACACATTGAACCGGAAACAGCCAAACCATAAACCATAGGCACGAAACCAATCACTCTAAGACCTACTCACTAAACATACACATTGAACCATACACATTGAACCACAAACCCCCAAACCATAAAGCAAACACACGAAACCATTCACTATAAGACCTAGCGAGCAAATCGTGAACCCTAAATCGTACACATTGAACCGGAAACTGCCAAACCATAAACCATATGCACGAAATCATTCACTCTAAAACCTAGTCACTAAACCGTACACATTGAACCGGACGTATTGAACCGGTAACCGCCAAACCAAAATCCATATGCACGAAACCATTCACTATAAGACCTAGCGACCAAACCGTGAACCCTAAACCGATCACATTGAATAAGAAACTGCCAAACCATAAACCAGACGCACGAAACCATTCACTATAAGACCTAGCGACCAAATCGTGAACCCTAAACCGTACACATGAAACCGAAAACCACCAAACCATAAACCATAGGCACGAAACCATTCTCTCTAAAACCAAGTCACTAAATCATACATATTGAACCGAACGCATTGAATCAAAAATTGCCAAACCAAAATCCACACGCACGAAACCATTCACTATAAGACCTAGCGACCAAATCGTAAACCTTAAATCGTACACATTGAATCGGAAACCGCCAAACCATAAAGCATAGCCATGAAACCATTCACTCTAAGAACTAGTCACTAAACCGTACACATTGAACCGGAAACTACCAAATCAAAATCCATACGCACGAAACCATTAACTATACGACCTAGCGACCAAAACGTGAACCCTAAACCGAACACACTGAACCAGAAACTGCCAAACCATAAACCATAGGCACAAAACCATTCACTCTAAGACCTAGTCACTAAACCTTACACATTGAACCGTACGCATTAAATCGGAAACCGCCAAACCATAAACCAGACGCACGAAACCATTCACTATATGACCTAGCGACCAAACCATGAAACCTAAACCTTACACATTGAACCGGAAACCGCCAAACCATAAACCATAGGCACGAAACCATTCACTTTAAAACCAATCACTAAACCAAACACATTGAACCGGATGCATTGAACCAGACACCGTCAAACCAAAATCCATACGCATGAAATCATTCACTAAAAGACCTAGCGACCAAACCGTGAATCCTAAACTGGACACATTGAAACGAAAACAGCCAAACCATAAACCATAGGCACGAAACCAATAACTCTAAGACCTAGTCACTAAATTTACTCATTGAACCGTACGCATTGAACCACAAACCGCCAAACCATAAACCAAACACACGAAACCATTCACTATAAGACCTAGCGAGCAAATCGTGAACCCTAAACCGTACACATTGAACCGAAAACCGCCAAACCATAAACCATATGCACGAAATCATTCACTCTAAAACCTAATCAATAAACCGTACACATTGAACCGGACGTATTGAACCGGTAACCGCCAAACCAAAATCCATACGCACGAAACCATTCACTATAAGACCTAGCGACCAAACCGTGAACCCTAAACCAATCACATTGAACAAGAAACTGCTAAACCATAAACCATAGGCACAAAACCATTCACTCTAAGACATAGTCACTAAACCATACACATTGAACCGTATCCATTGAACCAGAAACTGCCAAACAATAAACTAGACGCACGAAACCGTTCACTATAAGACCAAGCGACCAAACCGTGAACCCTAAACCGTACATATTAAACCGGAAACTGCCAAACCATAAACCACAGGCGCAAAATTATTCACTCTAAAACTTAGTCAATAAATCGTACACATTGAAACGGACGCATTGAACCAGATACCGCCAAATCATAAACCATACGCATGAAACCATTCGCTATAAGACCTAGCGACCAAACCGTGAACCCTAAACTGTACACATTAAATCAGAAACCACCAAACCATAAACCATAGGCACAAAAGTATTCACTCTAAAACCTAGTAACTAAACCGTACACATTGAACCGGATGCATTGAACCGGAAACTGCCATACCAGAAACCATACGCACGAAACCATTCACTATAAGACCTAGCGACCAAACTGTGAACCCTAAACCGAACACACTAAACCAGAAACTGCCAAACCATAAACCATAGGCATAAAACCATTCACTCAAAGACCTAGTCACTAAACCTTACATATTGAACCCTACGCATTAAACCGAAAACTGCAAAACCATAAACCAGACGACGAAACCATTCACTATAAGACCTAGCGACCAAACTGTGAACCCAAAACCGTACACATTGAACCGGAAACCGCCAAACCATAAACCATAGGCACGAAACCATTCACTCTAAAAGCTAGTCAGTAAACCGTACACATTGAACCAGACGCATTGAACCAGAAACCGCCAAACCAAAATCCATATGCACGAAACCATTCACTATAAGACCTAGCGACCAAACCGTGAACCATAAACCGAACACGTTGAACCAGAAACTGCCAAACCGTAAACCATAGGCACAAAACCATTCACTCTAAGACCTAGTTACTAAACTGTACACATTAAACCGTATCCATTGAACCAGAAACTGCCAAACCATAAACCAGACGCACGAAACCATTCACTATAAGACCTAGCGACCAAATCGTGAACCCTAAACCGTACACATTGAAATGAAAACCGCCAAACCATAAACCATAGGCACAATACCATTCACTCTAAGATCTAGTCATTAAACCTTGCATATTGAACCGTAAAAATTGAACCGGAAACCGCCCAACCATAAACCAGACGCACGAAACCATTCACTATAAGACCTAGCGACCAAACCGTGAACCCTAAACCGTACAGATTAAACCAAAAACCACCAAACCAAAAACCATAGGCACGAAACCATTCACTCTAAAACCAAGTCACTAAATCATACACATTGAACTGAACGCATTGAACCAGAAATCGCCAAACCAAAATCCGTACGCACGAAACCATTCACTATAAGACCTAGCAACCAAATCGTGAACCCTAAACTGAACACAGTAAACCAGAAACTGCCAAACCATAAACCATAGGCACAAAACCATTCACTCTAAGACCTAGTAACTAAACCGTACATATTGAACCGGATACAGCCAAACCATAAACCATACGCATGAAACCATTCACTATAAGACCTAGCGACCAAACCGTGAACCCTAAACCGTACACATTGAACCAAAAACCGCCAAACCATAAACCATAGGCACAAAACCATTCACTCTAAAACCTAGTAACTAAACCGTACACATTGAACCGGACACATTAAACCAGAAACTGCCAAACCAAAATCCATACGCAGGAAACCATTCACTATAAGACCAAGCAACTAAACTGTGAACCCTAAACCGAACAGACTGAACCAGAAACTGCCAAACCAGAAACCATGGGCACAAAACCATTCACTCTAAAACCTAGTCACTAAACTGTACATATTGAACCAGATGCATTGAACCGGAAACCGCCAAACCAAAATCCATACGCACGAAACCATTCACTATAAGACCTAGCGACCAAACTTTGAACCATAAACTGAACACACTGAACAAGAAACTGCCAAACCATAAACCATAGGCACAAAACCATTCACTCTAAGACCTAGTCACTAAACCGTACACATTGAACCGTATGCATTGAACCAGAAACTGCCAAACCATAAACCTGACGCACAAAACCATTCACTATAAGACCTGGCGACCAAACTGTGAACCCTAAACCGTACATATTGAACCGGAAACTGCCAAACCATAAACCATAGGCACAAAATCATTCTATCTAAAACCTAGTCACAAAACCGTACACATTGAACCGGACGCATTGAATCGGAAATCGCCAATCCAGAATCCATAGCACAAAACTATTCACTATAAGACCTAGCGACCAAACCGTGAACCCTAAACCGTACACATTAAACCAGAAACCGCCAAACCATAAACCATAGGCACAAAACCATTCACTCTAAGACCTAGTCACTAAACTATACGCACTGAACCAGAAACCGCCAAACCATAAACTAGACGCACGAAACCATTCACTATAAGACCTAGCGACCAAACTGTGAGCCCTAAACCGTACACATTGAACCGGAAACCACCAAGCATAAACTATAGGCACGAAACCATTCACTCTAAAACCTAGTCACTAAATCGAAAACATTGAACCGGATGCATTGAACTGAAAATTGCCAAACCAAAATCCATACGCATGAAACCATTCACTATAAGACCTAGAGACCAAACCGTGAATCCTAAATCGTACACATTGAACCGGAAACCGCCAAACCATAAACCATAGGCACGAAACCATTCAATCTAAGACCTAGTCACTAAACCTTACACATTGAACCTTACGCATTGAACCAGAAAATGCCAAACCATAAACCAGACGCACGAAACCATTCACTATAAGACCTAGGGACCAAACCGTGAACCCTAAACTGTACACATTGAACTGGAAAACTGCCAAACCATAAACCATAGGCACGAAACCATTCACTCTAAAACCAAGTCACTAAATCGTACACATTGAACCGGACACATTGAACCGGTAACCGCCAAACCAAAATCCATACGCACGAGACCATTCACTCTAAGTCCTAGCGACCAAATCGTAGACCCTAAATCGTACACATTGAACCGGAAACCGCCAAACCATAAACCATAGGCACGAAGCCATTCACTCTAAGACCTACCATAGGCACGAAGCCATTCACTCTAAGACCTAGTCACTAAACTATACACATTGAACCGGATACCGCCAAACTATAAACCATACGCACGAAACCATTCACTATAAGACCTAGCAAAGAAATCGTGAACCCTAAATCGTACATATTGAACCAGAAACCGTAAAACCATAAACCATAGGCACAAAACCATTCACTCTAAAACCTAGTAACTAAACCGTACACATTGAACCGGACGCATTGAACTGAAAACCGCCAAACCAAAATCCACACACGAAACCATTCACTATAAGACCTAGCGACGAAATCGTAAACCCTAAATCGTACACAGTGAACCGGAAATCGCCAAACCATAAACCATAGGCACGAAATCATTCACTCTAAGACCTAGTCACTAAACCATACACATTGAACCGGATACCGCCAAACTACAAACCATACGCAAGAAACCATTCACTATAAGACCTAGCAACCAAACTGTGAACCCTAAACCGTACACATTGAACCGGACGCATTGAACCGAAAACTGCCAAACCAAAATCCATACGCACGAAACCATTCACTATAAGACCTAGCGACCAAGCTTTAAACCCTAAACTGAACACACTGAACAAGAAACTGCCAAACCATAAACCATAGGCACAAAACCATTCACTCTAAGACCTAGTCACTAAACCGTACACATTGAACCGTATGCATTGAACCAGAAACTGCCAAACCATAAACCTGACGCACAAAACCATTCACTGTAAGACCTGGCGACCAAACCGTGAACCCTAAACCGTACATATTGAACCGAAAACTGCCAAACCATAAACCATAGGCACAAAATCATTCTATCTAAAACCTAGTCACAAAATCGTACACATTGAGCCGGACGCATTGAATCGAAAATCGCTAATCCAAAATCCATAGCACAAAACTATTCACTATAAGATCTAGCGACCAAACCGTGAACCCTAAACCGTACACATTGAACCGGAAACCGCCAAACCATAAACCATAGGCTCAAAACCGTTCACTCTAAGACCTAGTAACTAAACCATACGCATTGAACCGGAAACTGCCAAACCATAAACTAGACGCACGAAACCATTCACTATAAGACCTAGCGACCAAACTGTGAGCCCTAAACCGTACACATTGAACCGGAAACCACCAACCATAAACCATAGGCACGAAACCATTCACCCTAAAACCTAGTCACTAAATCGAACACATTGAACCGGATGCATTGAACCGAATATTGCCAAACCAAAATCCATACGCATGAAACCAATCACTATAAGACCTAGAGACCAAACCGTGAATCCTAAATCGTACACATTGAACCGGAAACCGCCAAACCATAAACCATAGGCACGAAACCATTCAATCTAAGACCTAGTCACTAAACCTTACACATTGAACCTTACGCATTGAACCAGAAAATGCCAAACCATAAACCAGACGCACGAAACCATTCACTATAAGACCTAGCGACCAAACCGTGAACCCAAAACTGTACACATTGAACCAGAAAACTGCCAAACCATAAACCATAGGCACGAAACCATTCACTCTAAAACCAAGTCACTAAATCGTACACATTGAACCGGACGCATTGAACCGGTAACCGCCAAACCAAAATCCATACGCACGAAACCATTCACTATAAGCCCTAGTGACCAAATCGTAAACCCTAAATCGTACACATTGAACCGGAAACCACCAAACTATAAACCATAGGCACGAAGCCATTCACTCTAAGACCTAGTCACTAAACCATACACATTGAACCGGATACCGCCAAACCATAAACCATACGCACGAAACCATTCACTATAAGATCTAGCAAAGAAATCGTGAACCCTAAATCGTACATATTGAACCAGAAATCACAAAACCATAAACCATAGGCAAAAAACCATTCACTCTAAAAACTAGTAACTAAACCGTACACATTGAACCGAAAACCGCCAAACCAAAATCGACGCACGAAACCATTCACTATAAGACCTAGCGACCAAATCGTAAACCATAAATCGTACACATTGAACCAGAAATCGCCAAACCATAAACCATAGGCACGAAATCATTCACTCTAAGACCTAGTCACTAAACCATACACATTGAACCAGATACCGCCAAACTACAAACCATACGCACGAAACCATTCACTATAAGACCTAGCAACCAAACCGTGAACCCTAAACCGTACATATTGAACCAGAAACGGCCAAACCATAAACCATAGGCACAAAACCATTCACTCAAAAACCTAGTCACTAAACCGTACATATTGAACCGGATGCATTGAACCGAAAATCGCCAAACCAAAATCCATACGCCCGAAACCATTCACTATAAGATCTAGCGACCAAAACGTGAACCCTAAACCAAACACACTGAACCAGAAACTGCCAAACCATAAACCATTGGCACAAAAACCATTCACTTTAAGACCTAGTCCCTAAACCGTACACATTAAACCGTATGCATTGAACCAAAAATCGCCAAACCATAAACCAGACGCACGAAACCATTCACTATAAGACCTAGCGACCAAACCGTGAACCCTAAACCATACATATTGAATCGAAAACAGCCAAACCATAAACCATAGGCACAAAACCATTCACTCTAAAACCTAGTCGCTAAACCGTACACATTGAACTGGACACATTAAACCGGAAACCGCTAAACCAAAATCTACGCGCACGAAACCATTCACTATAAGACCTAGCGATAAAACCGTGAACCCTAAACTGTACACATTGAACCTGTAACTGCCAAACCATAAACCACAGGCACGAAACCATTCACACTAAGAGCTAGTCACTAAACCATACATGTTGAACCGTATACATTGAACAGTACACATTGAACCGTACACATTGAAGCGAAAACTGCCAAACCAAAATCCTTACGCACGAAACCATCCACTATAAGACCTAGCGACCAAACCGTGAACCCTAAACCGAACACACTAAAATAGAAACTGCCAAACCATAAACTATAGGCACAAAACCATTCACTTTAAGACCTAGTCTCTAAACCGTACACATTAAACCGTATGTATTGAACCAAAAACCGCCAAACTATAAACCAGATGCACGAAACCATTCACTATGAGACCTAGTAACTAAACCGTGAACCCAAAACCGTACACATTAAACCCGAAACTGCCAAACCATAAACCCTAGGCACGAAACCATTCACTCTAAAACCTAGTCACTAAACCGTACACATTGAACCGGATGCATTGAACCGAAAACCACCAAACCAAAATCCATACGCACGAAACCATTCACTATAAGACCTAGCAACCAAACCGTGAACCCTAAACCGAACACACTAAACCAAAAACTGCCAAACCATAAACCATAGGCACAAAACCATTCACTCTAAGAACTAGTCACTAAACCGTGCACATTGAACCGGATACCGTCAAACCATAAACCATACGCATGAAACCATTCACAATAAGACCTAGCGACCAAACCGTGAACCCTAAACCGTACACATTGAACCGGACGCATTGAACCAAAAACTGCCAAACCAAAATCCATACGCACGAAACCATTCACTATAAGACCTAGCGACCAAGCTTTGAACCCTAAACTGAACACGCTGAACAAGAAACTGCCAAACCATAAACCATAGGCACAAAACCATTCACTCTAAGACCTAGTCACTAAACCGTTCACATTGAACCGTATGCATTGAACCAGAAACTGCCAAACCATAAACCTGACGCACAAAACCATTCACTGTAAAACCTGGCGACCAAACCGTGAACCTTAAACCGTACATATTGAACCGGAAACTGCCAAACCATAAACCATAGGCACGAAATCATTCTATCTAAAACCTAGTCACAAAATCGTATACATTGAACCGGACGCATTGAATCGGAAATCGCCAATCCAAAATCCATAGCACAAAACTATTCACTATAAGATCTAGCGACCAAACCGTGAACCCTAAACCGTACACATTGAACCGGAAACCGCCAAACCATAAACCATAGGCTCAAAACCATTCACTCTAAGACCTAGTCACTAAACCATACGCATTGAACCGGAAACCGCCAAACCATAAACTAGACGCACGAAACCATTCACTATAAGACCTAGCGACCAAACTGTGAGCCCTAAACCGTACACATTGAACCGGAAACCACCAACCATAAACCATAGGTACGAAACCATTCACCCTAAAACCTAGTCACTAAATCGAACACATTGAACCGGATGCATTGAACCGAAAATTGCCAAACCAAAATCCATACGCATGAAACCAATCACTATAAGACCTAGAGACCAAACCGTGAATCCTAAATCGTACACATTGAACCGGAAACCGCCAAACCATAAACCATAGGCACGAAACCATTCAATCTAAGACCTAGTCACTAAACCTTACACATTGAACCTTACGCATTGAACCAGAAAACGCCAAACCATAAACCAGACGCACGAAACCATTCACTATAAGACTGATGAGCGGATAATTTATACGCTTTTTGGCATTGTTTTTAGCTAGTTTTTAGTAAGTTTAAGCTACTTTTAGGGATGTTTTCATTAGTTTTTATGTTAAATTCACATTTTTGGACCTTACTATGAGTTTGTGTGTTTTTCTGTGGTTTCAGGTAATTTCTGGCTGAAATTGAGGGACTTGAGCAAAACTCTGAAAAAGGCTGACAAAAGGACTGCTGATGCTGTTGGAATCTGACCTCCCTGCACTCGAAATGGATTTTCTGGAGCTACAGAACTCCTATTGGCGCGCTCTCAACGGCGTTGGAAAGTAGACATCCAGAGCTTTCAAGCAATATATAATAATCCATACTTTATTCGGAAATTGACGACGTAACTTGGCGTTGAACGCCAAGTACATGCTGCTGTCTGGAGTTAAACGCCAGAAAAACGTCATGATCCGGAGTTGAACGCCCAAAACACGTCATAACTCGGAGTTCAACTCCAAGAGAAGCCTCAGCTCGTGGATAGATCAAGCTCAGCCCAAACATACACCAAGTGGACCCCGGAAGTGGATTTATGCATCAATTACTTACTCATGTAAACCCTAGGAGCTAGTTTATTATAAATAGAACTTTTTACTATTGTATTAGA
>NC_029780.3:83671215-83673410 GCF_000817695.3 Arachis duranensis | reverse complement strand
AAAAAAATTAGAAAATCATAAAAATCAAAAATATTTTGTGTTTCTTGTTTGGGTCATGAGTCAATTTTTAAGTTTGGTGTCAATTGCATGCTTTAAAAATTTTTCTTGCATTTTTTTCGAAAATCCCATGCATTCATAGTGTTCTTCATGATCTTCAAGTTGTTCTTGATAAGTCCTCATGTTTGATCTTGATATTTTCTTGTTTTGTGTTGTTTGTTGTTTTTCATATGCATTTTTCGTTTGTTAGAGTCCATGCATTAAAGATTTCTAAGTTTGGTGTCTTGCATGTTTTCTTTGCATCAAAAATTTTTTCAAAATTGTGTTCTTGATGTTCATCATGATCTTCAAAGTGTTCTTGGTGTTCATCTTGACATTCATAGTGTTCTTACATGCATCTTGTATTTTGATCCAAAATTTTCATGTTTTGGGTCATTTTTGTGTTTTTCTCTCTCATCATTAAAAATTCAAAAATAAAAAAAAAATATATTTTCCTAATTTTTCTCCAAATTTTCGAAAATTTGAGTTGACCAAGTCAAAAATTTTTAAAATTAGTTGTTTCTTATGAGTTAAGTCAAATTTTTTATTTTAAAAATCTTATCTTTTCAAAATCTTTTTCAAAAATCACATCTTTTTCATTTTTTTCTAATTTTCGAATTTTTTTTAAAATATTTTTCAAAATCTTTTTCTTATCTTTTACATCATATTTTCGAAAATATAATCAATAATTAATGTTTTGATTCAAAAATTTGAAGTTTGTTACTTTCTTGCTAAGAAATGTTCAATCTTTAAGTTCTAGAGTCTTATCTTGTAGTTTCTTGTTAGTGAAGTAAATAATTTCAAATTTTTAAATTAAATATTTTTTATCTCTTATCTTATCTTTTTCAAAAAAAATAAAATTTTTTTTATCTTTTTATCTTTTTTTTTTGATTTCAAAATATCTTATCTAAACTTCTTATCTTCTTATCTTTTCAAATTTGATTTCAAATCTTTTTCAATCAACTAACTAACTTGTTGTTTGTTTCTTATCTTTTTCAAAACCACGTAACTACTTTTCCCTCTCTAATTTTCGAAAATATCTCACCTCTTTTTCAAAAATTCTTTTTGTTTTAAATTTTAATTTTAATCTTATCTTATCTTTAATTTTCAAAAATTACTAACCCCTTTTTCAAAATTATTTTCGAAAATTCTCCCTCTCTTTTCTTATTTTATTTAATTAATTATTTACTAACACTTCTCTTCACTTCTCTTCATCTAAAAATCCGAACCATTCTCCTTTCCTTATCCCCTTTCTTTTTCTACTAACATAAAGGAATCTCTATACTGTAACATAGAAGATTCCTCTTCCTTTTCTTTTTCTCTTCTCTTTCATATGAGCAGGAATAAAGAAAAAGGCACTCTTGTTGAAGCAAGGAAGAGACATAAAGGAGCTCAAAAAGCACCATTGGACCTTCAAGAAGGCGCCACCCTCACTCAGGTGGACTCATTCCTTGTTCTTATTTTCTCTGCTTTTTCGGTGAATTTATCCTTGAATTTAATTTAATTATATTGATGTGGTGACAATACTTTTTGTTTTCTGAATGAATGCTTGAACAGTGCATATGTCTTTTGATCTTGTTGTTTATGAATGTTAAAACTGTTAGCTCTTGAAAGAATGATGAACAAAGAGAAATGTTATTGATGATCTAAAAAATCATGAAATTGATTCTTGAAGCAAGAAAAAGCAGTGAATGGCGAAAAAAAATTGGCGAAAAAAAATAGAAAGAAAAAGAAAAAGCAAGCAGAAAAAGCCAGTAGCCCTTAAAACCAAAAGGCAAGGGTAAAAAGGATCCAAGGCTTTGAGATCAATGGATAGGAGGGCCCAAGGAAATAAAATCCAGGCCTAAGCGGCTAAATCAAGCTGTCCCTAACCATGTGCTTGTGTCATGAAGGTCCAAGTGAAAAGCTTGAGACTGAGTGGTTAAAGTCGTGATCCAAAGCAAAAAGAGTGTGCTTAAGAGCTCTGGACACCTCTAACTGGGGACTCAGCAAAGCTGAGTCACAATCTGAAAAGGTTCACCCAGTCATGTGTCTGTGGCATTTATGTATCCGGTGGTAATACTGGAAAACAAAATGCCTAGGGCCACGGCCAAGACTCATAAGTAGCTGTGTTCAAGAATCAACATGCTTAACTAGGAAAGTCAATAACACTATCCGAA
>NC_029780.3:83670466-83671055 GCF_000817695.3 Arachis duranensis | reverse complement strand
ATATTCTGGAATTTATAGTATATTCTCTTCTTTTTATCCTAATTGATTTTCAGTTGCTTGGGGACAAGCAACCATTTAAGTTTGGTGTTGTGATGAGCGGATAATTTATACGCTTTTTGGCATTGTTTTTAGGTAGTTTTTAGTAAGTTCAAGCTACTTTTAGGGATGTTTTCATTAGTTTTTATGTTAAATTCACATTTTTGGACCTTACTATGAGTTTGTGTGTTTTTCTGTGATTTCAGGTAATTTCTGGCTGAAATTGAGGGACTTGAGCAAAACTCTGAAAAAGGCTGACAAAAGGACTGCTGATGCTGTTGGAATCTGACCTCCCTGCACTCGAAATAAATTTTCTGGAGCTACAGAACTCCTATTGGCGCGCTCTCAACGGCGTTGGAAAGTAGACATCCAGAGCTTTTCAGCAATATATAATAGTCCATACTTTATTCGGAAATTGACGACGTAAATTGGCGTTGAACGCCAAGTACATGCTGCTGTCTGGAGTTAAACGCCAGAAAAACGTCATGATCCGGAGTTGAACGCCCAAAACACGTCATAACTTGGAGTTCAACTCCAAGAAAAGCCTCAGCTC
>NC_029780.3:83662999-83670112 GCF_000817695.3 Arachis duranensis | reverse complement strand
ATTGAATGACTGTGACGAGCTTCAAACTCCTGAAGGCTGGGCATTAGTAACAGACGCAAAAGAATCTAGGGATTCTATTCCAACCTGATTGAGAACCGACAGATGATTAGCCGTGCTGTGACAGAGCATAGGAACGTTTTCACTGAGAGGATGGGATGTAGCCATTGACAACGGTGATGCCCTACATACAGCTTGCCATGGAAGGGAGTAGGAAGGATTGGATGAATGTAATAAGAAAATAGAGATACGAGAGGAGCACAGCATCTCCACACACTTATCTGAAATTCCCACTATTGATTTACATAAGTATTTCTATCCCTTTTATTTTCTTTTATTAATTAATTAATTATTCGAAATCCATAAACCAATTTTAATCTGCCTAACTGAGATTTACAAGATGACCATAGCTTGCTTCATACCAACAATCTCTGTGGGATCGACCCTTACTCACGTAAGGTATTACTTGGATGACCCAGTACACTTGCTGGTTAAGTTGAACGGAGTTGTGAACTATGGTATTGGCATCATGTTTTTGGCGCCATTACCAGGGAGTGAAAAGCAATGAATTTTGCAAAATGGAATAACAATTGAATCACAATTTCGTCCACCAAAGACCTAGCGACCAAACCGTGAACCCTAAACTGTACACATTGAACCAGAAAACTGCCAAACCATAAACCATAGGCACGAAACCATTCACTCTAAAACCAAGTCACTAAATCGTACACATTGAACCGGACGCATTGAACCGGTAACCGCCAAACCAAAATCCATACGCACGAAACCATTCACTATAAGTCCTAGCGACCAAATCGTAAACCCTAAATCGTACACATTGAACCGGAAACCGCCAAACCATAAACCATAGGCACGAAGCCATTCACTCTAAGACCTAGTCACTAAACCGTACACATTGAACCGGATACCGCCAAACCATAAACCATACGCACGAAACCATTCACTATAAGACCTAGCAAAGAAATCGTGAACCCTAAATCGTACATATTAAACCAGAAACCGCAAAACCATAAACCATACGCACGAAACCATTCACTATAAGACCTAGCAAAGAAATCGTGAACCCTAAATCGTACATATTGAACCAGTAACCGCAAAACCATAAACCATAGGCACAAAACCATTCACTCTAAAACCTAGTAACTAAACCGTACACATTGAACCGAAAACCGCCAAACCAAAATCCACGCACGAAACCATTCACTATTAGACCTAGCGACAAAATCGTAAACCCTAAATCGTACACATTGAACCAGAAATTGCCAAACCATAAACCATAGGCACGAAATCATTCACTCTAAGACCTAGTCACTAAACCATACACATTGAACCGGATACCGCCAAACTACAAACCATACGCACGAAACCATTCACTATAAGACCTAGCAACCAAACCGTGAACCCTAAACCGTACATATTGAACCAGAAACGGCCAAACCATAAACCATAGGCACAAAACCATTCACTCAAAAATCTAGTCACTAAACCGTACATATTGAACCGGATGCATTGAACCGAAAATCGCCAAACCAAAATCCATACGCCTGAAACCATTCACTATAAGATCTAGCGACCAAAACGTGAACCCTAAACCAAACACACTGAACCAGAAACTGCCAAACCATAAACCATTGGCACAAAACCATTCACTTTAAGACCTAGTCCCTAAACCGTACACATTAAACCGTATGCATTGAACCAAAAATCGCCAAACCATAAACCAGACTCACGAAACCATTCACTATAAGACCTAGCGACCAAATCGTGAACCCTAAACCATACATATTGAATCGAAAACAGCCAAACCATAAACCATAGGCACAAAACCATTCACTCTAAAACCTAGTCGCTAAACCGTACACATTGAACTGGACACATTGAACCAGAAACCGCTAAACCAAAATCTACGCGCACGAAACCATTCACTATAAGACCTAGCGATAAAACCGTAAACCCTAAACCGTACACATTGAACCTGTAACTGCCAAACCATAAACCACAGGCACGAAACCATTCACACTAAGAGCTAGTCACTAAACCATACACATTGAACCGTATACATTGAACAGTACACATTGAACCGTACACATTGAAGCGAAAACTGCCAAACCAAAATCCATACGCACGAAACCATTCACTATAAGACCTAGTGACCAAACCGTGAACCCTAAACCGAACACACTGAAACAGAAACTGGCAAACCATAAACTATAGGCACAAAACCATTCACTTTAAGACCTAGTCTCTAAACCGTACACATTAAACCGTATGTAATGAACCAAAAACCGCCAAACTATAAACCAGATGCACGAAACCATACACTCTAAGACCTAGTAACCAAACCGTGAACCCAAAACCGTACACATTAAACCCGAAACTGCCAAACCATAAACCCTAGGCACGAAACCATTCACTCTAAAACCTAGTCACTAAACCGTACACATTGAACCGGATGCATTGAACCGAAAACCACCAAACCAAAATCCATACGCACGAAACCATTCACTATAAGACCTAGCGACCAAACCGTGAATCCTAAACCGTACGCATTGAACCGGAAACCGCCAAACCATAAACTATAGACACGAAACCATTCACTCTAAGACCTAGTCACTAAACCTTACACATTGAACCGTACGCATGGAACCGAAAATCGCCAAACCATAAACTGGACGCACGAAACCATTCACTATAAAAGCTAGCGACCAAACCGTGAACCCTAAACTGTACACATTGAACCGGAAACTGCCAAACCATAAACCATAGTCACAAAACAATTCACTCTAAAAGCTAGTCACTAAATCGTACACATTGCACCGGACGCATTGAACCAGAAACCGCCAAACCAAAATCCAAACACACGAAACCATTCACTATAACACCTAGCGACCAAACCGTGAATCCTAAACTGTATATATTGAACCAGAAACCGCCAAACCATAAATCATAGGCACGAAACCATTCACTCTAAGACCTAGTCACAAAACCGTACACATTGAACCGTACACATTGAACCGAAAACTGCCAAACCATAAACCAGACGCACGAAACCATTCACTATAAGACCTAACGACCGAACCGTGAACCAAAAATTGTACACATTGAACCGGAAACCGCCAAACCATAAACCATAGTCACGAAACCATTCACTTTAAAACCTAGTCACTAAACCGTACACATTGAACCGGACGTATTGAACCGGAAACTGGCAAACCAAAATCGATACGCTCGAAATCATTCACTATATAACCTAGCGACCAAACCGTGAATCCTAAACCATAGACATTGAACCGAAAACCGCCAAACCATAAACCATAGGCACGAAACCATTCACTCTAAGACCTAGTCTCGAAACCGTACACATTGAATCGTACGTATCGAACCGGAAACCGCCAAACCATATACCAAATGCACGAAACCATTCACTATAAGACATAGCGACCAAACCGTGAACCCTAAACTGTACACAATAAACTGGAAACCGCCAAACCATAAACCATAGTCCCAAAACCATTCACTCTAAAACCTAGTCACTAAACCGTACACATTGAACTGGACACATTGAACCAGAAACTGCCGAACCAAAATCCGTACGTATGAAACCATTCACTATAAGACCTAGCAACCAAACCGTGAACCGTAAACCGTACACATTGAACCGAAAACTGCCAAACCATAAACCATAGGCAAGAAACCATTCACTTTAAGACCTAGTCACTAAACCGTATGCATTGAACCGGATACCGCCAAACCATAAACCATATGCACGAAACCATTCACGATAAGAGCTACCGACCAAACCGTGAACCCTAAACCGTACATATTGAACCGGAAACCACCAAACCATAAACCATAGGCACGAAACCATTCACACTAAAACCTAGTCACTAAACCGTAAACATTAAACAAGACGTATTGAACCGGAAACCGCGAAACCAAAATCCATACGCATGAAATCATTCACTATAAGACCTAGCGACGAAACCGTGAACCCTAAACCGTACACATTGAACCGAAAACCGCCAAACCATAAACCATAGGCACGAAACCATTCACTCTAAGACCTAGTCACTAAACCGTACACATTGAACCGGACGCATTGAACCGGAAACCACCAAACCAAAATCTATACGCACGAAACCATTCACTATAAGACCTAGCGACCAAATCGTGAACCTTAAACCGTACACATTGAACCGAAAATTGCCAAACCATAAACCATAGGCACGAAACCATTCACTCTAAAACCTAGTCACTAAATCGTACACATTGAACCGGACGCATTAAACCAAAATCCACCAAACCAAAATCTATACGCATGAAACCATTCACTATAAGACCTAGCGACCAAACCGTAAACTCTAAACCGTACACATTGAACCGAAAACTGCCAAACCATAAACCCTAGGCACGAAACCATTCACTCTAAGACCTAGTCACTAAACCTTACACATTGAACCGTATGCATTAAACCTGAAACTGCCAAACCATAAACCAGAGGCACGAAAACATTCACTCTAAAACCTAGTCACTAAATCGTACACATTGAACCAGACGCATTGAACTGGAAATCGCCAAACCAAAATCTATACGCACGAAACTATTCACTATAAGACCTAGCGACCAAACCATGAACCCTAAGCCGTACACATTGAACTGGAAATAGCCAATACCAAAAAACATATGCACGAACACATTAAACCGTGCACATTTAACCGTACACAGTGAATCGTCAACCCTAAACCGAACACATCGATAACACTAAAACTCAGTGTTGGTATAAAGTTGCTTAAGCTAAATAACTTGGCATGATTCATAAAATATGGGGAGGTTTACCCAATTTAACTTCAATTTCTCCTTATTAGATAAAGGTATCGCATGTTCTATTGAAGAAGAAACTATAAACTATACCTAGTGGTATCCATAATACCATATACCAGTATACTACATAATTAAGGCCATTAATTAATATTCCAATAGGTAGGTGATGGTTAGTCTAGGACTACGAGCAACAACATGGTGCAATAAAGTGGAGACCATGCTGTATGCGTACAAGAAGGAGGCTACGAGTGGGTGGACTACGCACAAAAACTATAACTACAAATTATATGCTTACAAATTCTTCCCCATACAACATGGATACTAGAAGGAAGCTCTCAAGCATGGCAGTCAAATGTTTGGAAATGTTCCATAGAATCGATCGAACTGCATTCAGGATGTTGACATAAGTCCTTCACCGTGAAGTTACAAAGTCCTTGATGGTCATCGTATTTCTACTATCAATGGAGACCATGGGACTAAGTGGTATTGTGCAAACTGCCATAAAAAAGGACGGCTTGTTTATGAACAATCTTGCTGAAGATTGTGTCATCTGTTTGTAATGCCTACTATCTCTCGAGTTCTCAGGGGTTGTAGACAAATCCAGAAAACTCGAAACCCTCGGACACATGTTGAAAACTGAGCTCACCTTATACCAGGTTCATAGGATGAGATCCGTCCTCCTAACGATAATTCCCGATACCCCCTGAAATATTTGCTCTAGAATTCTAGGTGACATAACAATGGATGCCGTGTGGTTAGAGTATCAGAGGAATCCTGCAAGACTATTGGGTTTCAACACACAGGACTAGTGCATATCAGTTGCACCAGAGGAATTGAGTAGACATAACAATGGCCGACGAATGCATATGCAACAAGGAGGAAGGCAAACTGAGCAAGAAAAGGGAAAGCAGAAGTATGTCTGCAAGGAGCTGGATGATGCCGAACGTCCAAAGACACTGACCGTATGCTTCGGTCGAGAGTCCATGCCCACTGTGGATGGCATTGCTGAGTTTTTCTATAACTTGTTTGGTCATGTGGTTCAAAGGGTGACAGTCATTCCTCGGAGGGACAAAGACTCTGGTGATTTTGCTTTCGTTCTTTTCAACGACGCATCTGATGAGCGGATAATTTATACGCTTTTTGGCACTGTTTTTAGTATGTTTTTAGTATGATTTAGTTAGTTTTTAGTATATTTTTATTAGTTTTTAATTAAAATTCACTTTTCTAGACTTTACTATGAGTTTGTGTGTTTTTCTGTGATTTCAGGTATTTTCTGGCTGAAATTGAGGGACCTGAGCAAAAATCTGATTCAGAGACGGAAAAGGACTGCAGATGTTGTTGGATTCTGACCTCCCTGCACTCGAAGTAGATTTTCTGGAGCTACAGAAGCCCAATTGGCGCGCTCTCAATGGCGTTGGAAAGTAGACATCCTGGGCTTTCCAGCAATGTATAATAGTCCATACTTTGCTCGAGATTTGATGGCCCAAACCGGCGTTGCAAATCAGCTTCAGAATTCCCAGCGTTTAACGCTGGAACTGGCATAAAAATTGGAGTTAAACGCCCAAACTGGCATAAAAGCTGGCGTTTAACTCCAGGAAGAGTCTCTACACGAAAATGCTTCAATGCTCAGCCCAAGCACACACCAAGTGGGCCCCAGAAGTGGATTTCTGCATCATTTACTTATTTATGTAAACCCTAGGTTACTAGTTCACTATTAATAGGATCTTTTGACATTGTATCTGTACCTAATGACACTTTACACGTTTCTTTGTGTACTTCCCACAGCATGAGTCTCTAAACCCCATGGTTGGGGGTGAGGAGCTCTGCTGTGTCTTGATGAATTAATGCAATTACTACTGTTTCTTATTCAATCATGCTTGCTTCCGTTCTAAGATATCACTTGTTCTTAACCCGGATGAATGTGATGATCCGTGACACTCATCATATTATCAACTATGAACGCGTGCCTGACAACCACCTCCGTTCTACCTTAGATTGAGTAGATATCTCTTGGATTCCTTAATCAGAATCTTCGTGGTATAAGCTAGAATTGATGGCGGCATTCAAGAGAATCCGGAAGGTCTAAACCTTGTCTGTGGTATTCTGAGTAGGATTCAATGATTGAATGACTGTGACGAGCTTCAAACTCCTGAAGGCGGGGCGTTAGTGACAGGCGCAAAAGAATCACTGGATTATATTCCGGCCTGATTGAGAACCGACAAATGGATAGCCGTGCCGTGACAGGGTGCGTTGAACATTTCCACTGAGAGGATG
>NC_029780.3:83662005-83662685 GCF_000817695.3 Arachis duranensis | reverse complement strand
TCAAAATCTTCTTAATTGACTAATTGATTTAGTTTTCAATTTGCCTTGATCTTATTTTAGTTTTCGAAATTTTATTTTATTTTTCATTTATTTTATTTTTTTATTTTCGTCACTTTTAATTAAATAAAAAATTTTTTTTTACTTTACTTGTGAATCCATATCATATTCCGTTTCTCCATCATGGACCTAAGTGGAATTGAGCAGTCCAGAAGGACTCTGGGGTCATATGCTAACCCCATTATAGCTGCATATGGGAGTAGCATCTGTATACCTCCCATTAAAGCAAGCAGCTTTGAGCTAAATCCTCAACTTATTATCATAGTGCAGCAAAATTGCCAGTATTCCGGTCTTCCACAGGAAGAACCTACTGAGTTTCTGGCACAATTCTTACAAATTGCTGACACAGTACGCGATAAAGAGGTAGATCAGGATGTCTACAGACTATTACTGTTTCCATTTGCTGTAAAAGATCAAGCTAAGAGGTGGTTGAATAACCAACCTACAGCAAGCATAAAGACATGAAAACAGTTATCAGACAAATTCCTGAATCAATTTTACCCTCCAAAAAGGATGACACAGCTAAGACTGGACATCCAAGGCTTTAAATAAGAGGATAATGAATCCCTTTATAATGCCTGGGAGAGGTATAGAGGTATGCTAAGAAAATGCCCCTCTGAAAT
>NC_029780.3:83660015-83660614 GCF_000817695.3 Arachis duranensis | reverse complement strand
TTGCAAAAGTGTGATTGCAATTTCGTGCACCAAGTTTTTGGTGCCGTTGCCGGGGATTGTTGAGTTTGGACAACTGACGGCTTATCTTGTTGCTTAGATTAGGATTGTTTTATTTTTGTTGGTTTAGAGTCTTTTAGTTGAGTCTAGTTTCAAATTCTAAGTTTGGTGTCCTCTTTGTGTTTTTCCCTTAAAAATTTTCGAAAACTGTGTGTTTGATTTTCTAAAAATTTTAAGTTTGGTGTCTTTTTGTGTTTTTCTCTTTCCTCTTTTCAAAATCAAATCTTTTTCATAAAAATTTTTTCAATCAGATCTTTTTAATTGCTGTTTTCAAAATCTTTTTAATTAACTAATTGATTCAGTTTTCAATTTGCTTTGATCTTATTTTCTTTTTGATTTTCGAATTTTTATTTTAATTTCATTTTGCTTTATTCTATATATTTTTTTTTCGTAAATTCAAAAAAAAAAACAAACAAAATTTATCTCCTTGCAATCATTATCATTTCCCTTTTGTCCATTATGGACTCAAGTGGGATTAATCAGTCCAAAAGGACTCTGGGGTCATATGCTAACCCCATTACAGCTGCATATGGGAGTAGCAT
>NC_029780.3:83657936-83658265 GCF_000817695.3 Arachis duranensis | reverse complement strand
AAAGCTTACCAGAAAAGCTTCAAGATCCAGGAAGCTTTATGATACCATGCACATTAGAAGGTTCTTGCACCAAGACAGCCCTATGTGATCTTGGAGCAAGCATCAATCTAATACCTGCATCTACTATCAGAAGGCTTGGGTTGACTGGAGAAGTCAAACCAACCCGGATATGCCTCCAACTTGCTGATGGTTCCATTAAATACCCATCAGGCATAATTGAGGACATGATTGTCAAGGTTGGGCCATTTGCCTTTCCAACTGGCTTTGTAGTGCTGGAAATGGAGGAGCACAAGAGTGCAACTCTCATTCTAGGAAGACCTTTCCTAGCA
>NC_029780.3:83656991-83657738 GCF_000817695.3 Arachis duranensis | reverse complement strand
GGACATCTTCAAAGATGCTCAACCTGATCAAGAAGAACTAGAGGAGGCAAAGGAATTTTCGAAAATTCCTCAGGAGGAGGATAAGCCTCCCAAGCCTGAACTCAAACCACTACCACCATCCCTGAAATATGCATTTCTGGGAGAGGGTGACACTTTTCCAGTGATTATAAGCTCTGCTCTAAATTCACAGGAAGAGGAAGCACTAATTCAAGTGCTAAGGACACACAAGACAGCTCTTGGGTGGTCTATAAGTGATCTTAAGGGTATTAGCCCAGCTAGATGCATGCACAAGATCCTATTGGAGGATAATGCCAAACAGTGGTCCAACCACAGAGGAGGCTAAATCCTGCCATGAAGGAGGTGGTGCAGAAAGAGGTCACTAAATTACTAGAGGCTGGGATTATTTATCCTATTTCTGATAGCCCCTGGGTGAGCCCTGTCCAAGTCGTTCCCAAAAAGGGGGGCATGATAGTGGTTCATAATGAAAAAAATGAACTGGTTCCTACAAGGACAGTCACAGGGTGGCGCATGTGTATTGACTACAGAAGGTTCAATACAGCCACCAGAAAGGATCATTTTCCTTTACCATTCATAGACCAAATGCTAGAAAGACTAGCTGGTCATGACTATTACTGCTTTTTGGATGGCTATTCAGGCTACAACCAAATTGCAGTAGACCCCCAGGACCAAGAGAAAACAGCATTCACTTGCCCTTCTAGCGTGTTTGCCTACAGAAGGATGCCTTTT
>NC_029780.3:83652220-83652699 GCF_000817695.3 Arachis duranensis | reverse complement strand
AAAATTGTTGGCTCTTGAAAGAAGGAAGAAAAAGAGAACTGTTATTGAGGATCTAAAAATCATTAGATTGATTCTTGAAGTAAGAAAAAGCAGTGAACAAAAAAAAATTCGAAAAAAAAGAAAAGAGAAGAAGAAAAGAAAAAAAGAAAGAAAGAAATAAAAGTTGTGATCCAAGGCAACAAGAGTGTGCTTAAGAACCCTGGACACCTCTGATTGGGGACTCTAGCAAAGCTGGGTCACAATCTGAAAAGGTTCACCCAANTTGATATTTTGGAGTCTATAGTATATTCTCTTCTTTTTATCCTATTTTGATTTTTAGTTGCTTGGGGACAAGCAACAATTTAAGTTTGGTGTTGTGATGAACGGATAATTTATACGCTTTTTGGCATCGTTTTTATTATGTTTTTAATATGATCTAGTTAGTTTTTAGTATATTTTTATTAGTTTTTAGTTAAAATTCACTTTTCTGGACTTTACTA
>NC_029780.3:83651480-83652088 GCF_000817695.3 Arachis duranensis | reverse complement strand
GCTGCAAATGCTGTTGGATTCTGACCTCCCTGCACTCGAAGTGGATTTTCTGGAGCTACAGAAGCCCAAATGGCGCGCTCTCAACGGCATTGGAAAGTAGACATCCTGGGCTTTCCAGCAATAGATGATAGTCCATACTTTGCCCAAGATTTGATGGCCCAAACCGGCGTGGCAAATCAGCCTCAGAAATTCCAGCGTTAAACGCCGGAACTGGCATAAAACTTGGAGTTAAACGCCCAAACTGGCATGAAAGCTGGCGTTTAACTCCAGAAAAGGTCTCTACATGAAAATGCTTCATTGCTCAACCCAAGCACACACCAAGTGGGCCCGGAAGTGGATTTTTAAGTCATTTACTCATCTCTGTACACCCTAGGCTACTAGTTTTCTATAAGTAGGACCTTTGACTATTGTATTAGGAATCTTTTGATCACTTTAGATCTCTAGATCATCTTTGGACATTTTAGTTCTTAGATCATTGGGAGGCTGGCCATTCGGCCATGCCTAGACCTTATGCTTATGTATTTTCAACGGTGGAGTTTCTACACACCATAGATTAAGGTGTGGAGCTCTGCTGTACCTCGAGTATTAATGCAATTACTATTGTTCTT
>NC_029780.3:83649428-83650552 GCF_000817695.3 Arachis duranensis | reverse complement strand
TCGCTCCTGATGACAAAACAGTTAGCAGAATTTAAAGAGATGCTCCATGAAACTAAAGTTGCTAACAAGAACATAGAACTACAGTTGAATCAAGCAAAACAGCAGATATCTAAACAGATAACAGAAGAATGTCAAGCAGTTCAACTGAGGAGTGGGAAGACATTGAATAACACTGCTCAAAAGAGCAAAAAGCCAAATAAGGAACACTTGACAGAGGATAGCCAAACCACTATCCAAAATTCCTCTGAGGACAGTAAGAGCCCAAAGAGGAATGCTATTGGCGTTCAAACGCCAGAAAAGGAGGGAAAGCTGGCATTAAATGCCCATTCCCTACCCAGTTCTGGCGTTCAAACGCCAGAAAAGGGGGAAAAGTTGGCGTTAAACGCCCATTTTCCACCCAATCCTGGCGTTCAAACGCAAAAGGGGAACCAGACAGCTGAGAGTGCTGATAGTAACCCCTCTAAAAAGACTTCTCCAACCACTTCTGTAAGGAATAAACCTGCAGCAATTAAGGTTGAAGAATATAAAGCCAAGATGCCTTATCCTCAGAAACTCCGCCAAGCGGAACAGGATAAGCAATTTGCCCGCTTTGCAGACTATCTAAGGACTCTTGAAATAAAGATTCCGTTTGCAGAGGCACTTGAGCAAATACCTTCTTATGCTAAGTTCATGAAAGAGATCTTAAGTCATAAGAAGGATTGGAGAGAAACTGAAAAAGTATTTCTCACTGAAGAATGCAGTGCAGTCATCTTGAAAAGCTTACCAGAAAAGCTTCAAGATCCAGGAAGCTTTATGATACCATGCACATTAGAAGGCGCTTGCACCAAGACAGCCTTATGTGATCTTGGAGCAAGTATCAATCTAATACCTGCATCCACTATCAAAAAGCTTGGGTTGACTGAAGAAGTCAAACCAACCCAGATATGCCTACAACTTGCTGATGGCTCCATTAAATAACCATCAGGCATGATTGAAGACATGATTGTCAAGGTTGGGCCATTCACCTTTCCAACTGACTTTGTGGTGCTGGATGTAACACCCTACCATACAGAGTCTTATGCTTAAGTCATAATTCAGAGATGGCAAGGTATTACGACCTCTAAAATAAAAATTAGTACGTATAG
>NC_029780.3:83647515-83647951 GCF_000817695.3 Arachis duranensis | reverse complement strand
TACTTACTCACAAAGCAGGATTCAAAACCCAGGCTTATAAGATGGGTGTTGCTTCTGCAAGAGTTTGATATAGAAATAAGAGACAGAAAAGGGACAGAGAACCAAGTAGCTGATCATCTGTCACGAATAGAACCAGTAGTTGGGGCGTCCCTCCCTTCTACTGAGATCTCTGAAACCTTTCCGGATGAGCAATTATTTGCTATTCAGGAAGCTCAGTGGCTTACAGACAGTGCAAACTATAAGACTCAAGGTTCTCCTTCTGTAACCATGGAAAGGAAGCATGAAGAGCTTCTCCCAAAACAGAGTCAAACAGAGCCCCCACATTCAAACTCTAAGTTTGGTGTTGAGAGGCCACAACCAAATTCTAAGTTTGGTGTTAAGACCCCATATCCAAACTCTAAGTTTGGTGTTGGGACTATACAACATTGACCTGATC
>NC_029780.3:83645708-83647499 GCF_000817695.3 Arachis duranensis | reverse complement strand
GTTCCAACATGGCTCTGAGTATCTGTGAGGCTCCATGAGAGCCCACTGTCAAGCTACTGACATTAAAGAAGCGCTTGTTGGGAGGCAACCCAATGTTATCTTTTATCTATTTTCCTTCGTTATTTTATGTTTTCTACAGGTTGATGATCATGAAAAGTCACAAAATCAATTGAAAAAGCAGAAATAGAATGAAAAACAGAAAGAAAAACAGCACACCCTAGAGGAGAACTTGCTGGCGTTTAAACGCCAGTAAGGGCAGCAAATGGGCGTTTAACGCCCAGTCTGGCACCATTCTGGGTGTTTAACGCCAGAAAGGGGCACCAGACTGGCGTTAAACGCCAGGAATGGGCACCAAGCTGGCGTTAAACACCAGAAATGGGCACCAGCCCGGCGTTTAACGCCAGGATTGGCAGGAGGAGCATTTTTGCTCGCCACTTGGTGCAGGGATGAATTATCCTTGACACCTCAGGATCTGTGGACCCCACAGGATCCCCACCTACCCCACCACTCTCTCTCTTCTTTCTTCTTTTGCTCGAGGACGAGCAAACCTTCTAAGTTTGGTGTGGTAAAAATGTTGCTTTTTGTTTCTCCATAACCATTTATGGCACCTAAGGCCGGAGAAACCTCTAGGAAGAGGAAAGGGAAGGCAAAAGCTTCCACCTCCGGGCCATGGGAGATGGAGAGATTCATCTCAAGGGATGCACTTTCCTCCACAAAACTATTGGGAGCAAATCAACACCTCCCTAGGTGAATTGAGTTCCAACATGGGACAACTAAGGGTGGAGCACCAAGAACATTTCATCCTCCTCCATGAAACTAAAGAAGATCAAAGAATCATGAGAAAGGAGCAACAAAGGCAAGGAAGAGACATTGAGGAGCTCAAGCACTCCATAAGATCTTCAAGAGGAAGAACAAGCCGCCATCACTAAGGTGGACCCGTTCTTTAATCTCCTTGTTCTTTATTTTCTATTTTTCGAATTTATAAAATTGTTAGCTCTTGAAAGAATGATGGAAAAGGAGAACTGTTATTGAGGATCTGAAAATCATCAATCGATTCTTGAAGCAAGAAAAAGCAGTGATTCAAAAAAAACGAAAAAATAGAAGAGAAAAAGAAAAAGCAAGCAGAAAAAGCCAATAGCCCTTTAAACCAAAAGGCAAGGGTAGAAATAAAGTTGTGATCCAAGGCAAAAGAGTGTGCTTAAGAACTCTGGACACCTCTAATTGGGGACTCTAGCAAAGCTGAGTCACAATCTGAAAAGGGTCACCCAATCATGTGTCTGTGGCATGTATGTATCCGGTGGTAATACTGGAAGACAGAGTGCTTTGGGCCACGGCCAAGACTCATAAAGTAGCTGTGTTCAAGAATCATCATACCTAACTAGGAGAATCAATAACACTATCTGAATTCTGAGTTCCTATAGATGCCAATCATTCTGAACCTTAAAGGATAAAGCGAGATGACAAAACTGTTCGGAAGCAAAAAGCTACTAGTCCCGCTCATCTAATTGGAACTAAGTTTCTTTGATATTTTGGAGTCTATAGTATATTCTCTTCTTTTTATTCTATTTTGATTTTTAGTTGCTTGGGGACAAGCAACAATTTAAGTTTGGTGTTGTGATGAGCGGATAATTTATATGCTTTTTGGCACTGTTTTTAGTATGTTTTTAGTATGATTTAGTTAGTTTTTAGTATATTTTTATTAGTTTTTAATTAAAATTCACTTTTCTGGACTTTACTATGAGTTTGTGTGTTTTTCTGTGATTTCAGGTATTTTCTGGCTGAAATTGAGGG
>NC_029780.3:83615458-83645465 GCF_000817695.3 Arachis duranensis | reverse complement strand
CCAAATTGGCACCAGAGCTGGCGTTTAACTCCAAGAGAAGCCTATGCACGTGAAAGCTTCAATGCTCAGCCCAAGCACACACCAAGTGGGCTCCGGAAATGGATTTTTGCACTATTTACTTTTTTCTGTAAACCCTAGGTTACTAGTTCACTATTAATAGGATCTTTTGACATTGTATATGTACCTCATGACACTTTACATGTTTCTTTGTGTACTTCCCACAGCATGAGTCTCTAAACCCCATGGTTGGGGGTGAGGAGCTCTGCTGTGTCTTGATGGATTAATGCAATTACTACTGTTTCTTATTCAATCATGCTTGCTTCCGTTCTAAGATATCACTTATTCTTAACCCGGATGAATGTGATGATCCGTGACACTCATCATATTATCAACTATGAATGCATGCCTGACAACCACCTCCGTTCTACCTTAGATTGAGTAGATATCTCTTGGATTCCTTAATCAGAATCTTCGTGGTATAAGCTAGAATTGATGGCGGCATTCAAGAGAATCCGGAAGGTCTAAACCTTATCTATGGTATTCTGAGTAGGATTCAAGGATTGAATGACTGTGACGAGCTTCAAACTCCTGAAGGCGGGGCGTTAGTGACAGACGCAAAAGAATCACTAGATTCTATTCCGGCCTGATTGAGAACCGACAGATGGATAGCCGTGCCATGACAGGGTGCGTTGAACATTTCCACTGAGAGGATGGGAGGTAGCCACTGACAACGGTGAAACCCTTGCATACAGCTTGCCATGGAAGGAGCCTTGCGTGCGTGAAGAAGAAGACAGTAGGAAAGCAGAGATTCAGAAGATGGAGCATCTCCAAAACCTCAACCTGTTCTCCATTACTGCAAAACAAGTACTTATTTCATGTTCTTTTACTTTTCACAATCAACCCTGATAATTATTGATATCCTGACTAAGATTTACAAGATAACCATAGCTTGCTTCAAGCCGACAATCTCCGTGGGATCGACCCTTACTCACGTAAGGTATTACTTGGACGACCCAGTGCACTTGCTGGTTAGTTGTGCGGGGTTGCAAAAGTGTGATTACAATTTCGTACACGAGCATCCATCCCGCGCATTTTCATGGGGGACAAAAATGTTGTTCATCATACCATACACGGCATGAAAAGTTGGATCAGATGGTGGACAGGAACACATTATCGCTGTGTGGATTAGTCTACAATAGACGATCAAGGTTAGTGTCATTTTTTCAAATTAATTTATTTACACCAGAATGTTTACTTGTTAAGGGAGCTGATTTATACGTTAAATGGAATTAAAACACCATGCGATATACCACGAAAGCACAAATGTTCATTTTTTATATCCAATTTAAACTATCGTTCCATTATATGTTACAAGATTTTGTTCATAAAATCTTGATCAAGCTGGTGCCTTATTCGGCTGTGGTCATGAAGTTTAAATTGGAATTTAGAAACCCTATGATCAGTTATTAAGTTCATGTCGTTTGGAGTCCTTCACCATCCACCTCCTAAAGATAAGATATTATGATGTAGTTGAGCTTCTTGGGACTAACGTAGGGGACATACCAGGAATGTTTTTTGGAACTATACATGTTGAATATCACCTTTTTTAATTTGACATTTTGAAATCGGCCTGGTGTATGTGGCTACCTGGTTGTGTATAAATTTTTACTTTTTTCACGGGCCCTAAAGTTGTTGTTAGAAAAAAAATAGAATCTTTCTGGACCATAAAGGGTTATACACTATGCCCAAAAATTCCAATTGAAAATTAAATGGGCCAATGACAGTGTACTTGTTCGAAATTCCAATAAGTTTCATTTTTTTTTTAAAACCCAAAACTGACAGAGTGTCCCAATTAACAAATAACAAAGTGAAGAAATCAAATAAACCCAACATTCATGAGGGTTACAATATTGTGACAATGATGTTGTTATGACCACAAGCAATTCTTACACAAGAAGAATAACTAAACCTTTAAAATTTTTGTCATTGCCAAACTTATTGTTTAACAGTTAACATGTCATTCTTTTTTGTTAAATAAATAACCTAATCAAATATGTTCCCGATAGATTATTGTTCACGTATGATATTTGCATTCTATAGCATTGCATTTGCATTCAGTAGCAGTCACTCTTAGGTCGATACACTACGTATAACCAAAATGTAGTCGCAATAAAATAGAATGGAGGATATATACACCATATATACAAACCAAAAAATATCACAAATGTTCACCAAATGTCAAACATATCACATCACAAACAAAATAACACATTCAGAATAACATTTTGATTAATTATACTAGACATGAACTTTTAAAGGTCTGCATAAATCTGCTAGGTTGACCCCTGGTTGACGGATGAGTCAGGGGAGGTTGTGGGTCGTTGCCGCTTACTAGGACCTGCCTCAGCCCCCCACCTTTTTGCCTCTTATTGACACTGTAGTAGAGTTAAAAAAATTTAGGCATAAAAATTGAAAACGTGAGAAATTAGAGCAGATAACAGTGGTAAGATATTGCTCACCCTGACTGCTGAGTATCTAAATCATGCTGTTGTTGGCACCGGCGGTGATTTCTAAGGAACATCTCGGTGTGGTAGACTCTTAGTTGGGCTTCTTTGTTGAAGTATAAACTACACACCGACGACAAGCGTTGTATAATTTGTTCAGGCAAAATCTTCGACGCATACAGTTCGTCAACGACACATGGAGGTTCCTCTTTTCGATTAATATCCCGGATGATCATGTAGAATACTCCTCAGCCAACGTACCTAAGCTCCACACTCAGCAAAGAAGATCGTCTATATATGCTTTGTATCCTCCCTAAATCATCTCCCTTAATCCAGAACCTGTCACCGTCTCTCTTGGGCGTGATATGTAGGCAATTGTCTTGAGTGTCTATTAAATAAAGATTCGTCGTACTGTACCACTTGAATAGATTCACGATATTATGTGGGAATTTGATATCATCCTGTGGCAGAACAAGACAAAACCATGGCAAGTTAGTGTTCCAAAGGTTTTTTAACAGAAGCATAACAAAGAAACAAAGAAAAATTGTGGAATAACATACATCTGTTGCGAAGAGCCCGAAGACATAAAACTGGTCGTTCGATTATTGTATGTTCCTTAATGCATTAACATATTTAACCAACATGAAGAAACAATGTCAAATGAAAAATAGGGGAGTGAAACCTAAAAGAAGGGATGATTTATAGCTAAACATTTCGTGACCCTTTATTTACTGGTTCTCTGCATGCAGTTATGTAAATATGCTCGGTTTAATTCTTTACAGATACAGCTGTTAGCAAAGGAGGTAGTAGAAGATTGAAGAAGATGCTTACCGGAATCCAGGTTCTATTCTTGTTTAACTACTGCGAAGATGGCTGTGGTTGATGGGAGGGAGATGCCAAGGAAGTGTTACAGACGAAGAATAGTTGATTAATGGGTGTTACTTTTTTCTTTTTTGCTTTGTTACTATGTTAGTTGAGAATTTATTAAACTTTTTAATGTGAAATTAATCCAAATGTCGAATCAGTGGTAGTGGGTAGTTATTATTAGCCAATTCTTTGTGTTATCCTAATGTTTGAAAAACGTAAAGTCCCCTTTAATTGAGTATCAAAATGTTTTGGAAATGTCTCGTTTATAAATGTGTAGAGATCCCCTTTAATTGAATCACAAATTTTTTAAAATTGTTATCCCTTGCTATTACACATTGTTGATAAGGAAAATGTTATAACTTATTTATTTTTAAATATGAATTGAATTACAAACTAGTTTATTTGTTATACACTATTAGATATCAAGAAAGCAAGTTATCAAATGATTTTAAAATTTTAATTTACCAAGTAAAGTTTGCTTCAGCTAGGAAAGATTTTTTAGTTTTAATTATGTTAATAACTAACATTGAAGAATTTAAATTTAAACACTAAATAGTTATCAAAATACGTAGTGATAGTCATAAAAAAATTAATAAAAGATACCCAGTAATCAAATGATTTCAAAATTTTAATTTAAATATTAAAAAATAAAAAAGTTTGTTTCAACATTCAACGGGTTATCTTTTAATTTAGCATTAATTGCGCTAGTAACAAATGGTGAAGAATTTAATTTTAAAAGGAAATACTAGTAGTTACGTAGAAACCCATTAATCACATTAATTCAAAATTTTTATTTAAGTAATAAAATGTGCTTCAACAACTTTGCTAACATTAATTGGATTAATAGCAAACACTGAATAATTTAAATTTCCTAGGAATTTATTATTTTTTTGTAAGGCATAGTAAATTTTTTTTGTAGGTTTTCATAAACCAGAGGCATTGATGGAGGGGGATTTACGGAGAGTTAGTGGGATAGAACAAAATATTTGTTGGAGATTATCCAAAAATGCCACGTTTTAATAGCTCATTTAAAATTTCAATTTTTTTTAAAACGCCGCGTTTTAATACCTCATTTTAAATTTAATTTTTTTTCCTTCAAAAGCGTGCAACTTACGTATACTTCACTTTTCAGTTTCCATCTTCCTTCTTAAAACACTCCTCCTTGTAACCCCAAACTAACACAACTTTGCTGCTGAAGGTTTCGACTCCAAGAGCTTCTTCTCCACGAAAATCTCGACCAAGGTAAAATTCTATCCTAACTCTTCTCCTGATAGCGATCGGTTATTATCATCATCTTCACGCAATGTCCATGTAATAAAAATTTAATTGTAGTAAAATCAATATTAGCCAGTTAAGGTATTTTAAATGAATGGGTGACTGATTTGGGTGTCTCATTTGTTCATCTGAAAAGAATTTTATGCATTTAGGTTTGATTAAGATTTTTCTGTTAAAGATTCAATAGTTCACAACATTCACTTGTTTCAACAAAATGAAGAAACACTGTTTGTGAAAAAATTGAACCACTTTCTTTCCAATACCAAAGAACATGCATGTCTGTAAATTTTGAATCGTAAGTGTCACTTGTATGAGTTTTTTTATATGAACTCTGATTTAGTTCATTTTTCAACATGAACTCTGTGTTACACTTGCCATAGATGACGTCTTCGAAGGACAAGGGTAAGAGAAAGCTACCAATGGATCAAGGTACCACACAGAACTACAAGTTGAGGTTTTTGAAGCCAGTAATAAGGCCATCAATGTTCAAACTGGTAAATCACCTCCCTTGACTACAGACGTTTAAATTTTCTAGTTTGTGCGACGCTATCAATATTTTGACCCAACTTGACCTATGTGTAACAGTCATTACCTATAACTCCGGATGAGCTCCCAAACCATTCCTCGTACCTAGACCTGGTTGTGCCTGACGGAAGGAATAACCCCTTTCGATGCTTTTGGTCACCAATCCAAAGTGGCAAAATTGTATTGACTCGTGGCTGGCAAGAGTTCTACCAGATGTACAAAATCAATCTGGACTCCATGCCCTATTTCACACACAAAGGAAACTCCAATTTCCAAGTCTGGATATTTGATTTTGGTGGCATTAAGAATTCATACCAACTCCGTGATCCTGAAGAACCACCATATGTAAGGACTGTGACTATCAAATTACAAAGTGTATCAACATCCCTCCTTCAGCCAGTGCTAAAGCCAT
The DNA here is from genome assembly GCF_000817695.3 of Arachis duranensis. Taxonomy (NCBI): domain Eukaryota; kingdom Viridiplantae; phylum Streptophyta; class Magnoliopsida; order Fabales; family Fabaceae; genus Arachis; species Arachis duranensis. The sequence continues at coordinate 83,639,882 of NC_029780.3, read as the reverse complement.
TGCTGTTAAGGTAAAAATCAAGTGGCCCTTTTTTGTGATGGACCTAACTGCTCGCATGATGTCGTCGCGATTGTTGGTAAGCATTAACTTGTTGCAACCTGTTATTTAAAAAAACTTTTCTGTAGAAGCATTAAATTAGCTAATACTTACTGAAATATCTTTGTTTAAATCAGCCTAATGTCCCTCATCTCAGTCACTTCACTGGTCAGAGGCACCCTATCATCCTAATACACGGCCACATAGAGGTCGAAGTTACATATACAAGGTACATTGGAAAAAGGGACGGTAGCTTCGGTGTTATTTCTGGAGGATGGGAGAACTTTGCTTCATTGTGCAACTTCAAGCCAGGTGGTGTGAGAATCTTCGAGGTGATATCCACTGAGCCAGTGACGATCATCCAGGTTCGATGCAGATAGGATGCCTTAGGATGAGGAACAGAAGGCGTAAATAATGAAGGTGTTTGACATGTTTGTCCATATATGATGATAAAACTTTTCTCGTAGTTTTAGGAATTATGAAACTAAATTTTCTGTTTCTTGGTTGTTGAACAGTTGTATTGCCTTTTTGTGTGTGATGAATTTGAAAACAAACTTGGGTATTAACTAAATCAGAATCGCATTCTCAAATAATGTAGGTTTCTGTACGTTTTTAATTGAGTTTGTCATTTTAACTTGATGAGAATTTTTTTTCAAGTTCAAATGGCTGAATGGCCTTTCTTTTTTGGAAATAATCCCAAAATGAATTTATTCCTTTGGGGAATAAACAGTTTTTTTTGTTTGTTGGCCTTTGACATACATTTAACTAATTTTTTTATAACAAAAATTTATTAACCATTCGTTGTTGGAAAACTAATGTTTTTTACCGGAATTTGGTTAACATGAGAATTTTTTTGTAATTGCACAAACTTTTAAAAAAATATAGCCCAATCAGTGAGAAAGACAAGAGAACAACATGTTTTTGTTAACGTAACTTTTTTTTTGAGCTTGGTTTAATGAAAAATGTTTTTCTTTTTTGGTACTTGAACATAAGATTAAAAAATAAATCTGGCCTAATCAATCAGTAAAATAGCCCAACCGCAGTTTTTTTAATGACTCAAGGCTCGGTAATTTATTGTAGTTGGGCTTACATTTCTGCTGGGTTCCAGGTCCAGTGTGGAGTGTGTATTTTTTTTTCTTAAGGTCCTTAAGCACATGTAATTAGAGGGTGATCCATAATCATAAACAAAGTAGGTCACCGCATACTTTTATATCATCATCCTATCTCCTCAGCCCTATCATGTTCGTGGTGGTGAGTACCTTTTGGGCGTTCAAGTGCATATCTTCATCATAAGAACTCATTCGTCTCCCCTTGGATTAACATGTTTGACTTTGTACATTATAAGGTATAAGGATCTCTGTATTTCTCATTTCCTGTATTTTTTTTTGAATCAATTTGAAATCAGATAGACAGCGGTTGAAATATTGGAAACACCACAGAGTAGGTTGTGTCCACTGGGAAAGAAAATTGATGAAGAACCTAAAACCCAAAGGCAACAGGGTAAGTAGTAGTTTGGTGGATCCTTCTTTTTAGGTTTACTGAATTAATTGATTTTTTGCTTCATCGATTGTGTATAGTTGTCGTGCTGAGTTTTCTAAATCGTTGTTTATACAATCATGATGGTACTGGGATCAAAGATCAGGTCAGGGGCTATTCGAAAAAACAAATACGGATGACTTAGCACAGAGAACAATAGTGACGATGATGGTTAATAACCTTTGGTGGCACACGAAGAATCTATGAAGACCGATACTGGAATACAAGTAAGCTTAAGCAGCAGTTAATTTACATTGTGCTGTATTAATTTTGTTCATTAACTTGTTTGGTGGAGCATATTATTAAACTCAAATTTGTTGGAATTACCAACCGGAAATGAAATAAACACAAAAGAGAGTAAGAAAGAAGAGGTTAGTGTTTGGTTGAATGAAGGTTTGGTATAGAGTTCTCGAGTTACAAAGATTAAAGTCTGTGTATTTTATGGCATGTACGTGTTACGGTAAATCCTAGTTTAAATTTGTTGTGATCCATTAGGGTGACTCTAAGGTTGATTATTCGAGTTTGAGAAGTTTCCATGACGATCACTGCTGTGTAGGAAATGATTTTCCGATTCGGACCGTGGCAATCGTTACGAAAATTTCTCAAACTTGAATAATCAATCTCTGAGGTACTCGAACGAATCACCATGAATTTGAATTTGGATTAACTGCTATGCTTAGAAACCACAAAATATTCATGCTTTAATCTTAGCAACTCATCAATTCTGTGCCAACCTTCATTCAGCCAAACACTAATATCTTCTTTCATGCTCCATTTTCCTTTTATTTTATTTTCGGTTGGTAGTTCCAACGATATTGGATTTAACGGTTGTCCATGACCTTTGTTACAAATTAAAAAATAGAAACTAATTTTGTTATACTGCTAGTAGCTTAATATTAATTAACACAGAATGTCTTACTGGTAATTATTCTAACACATTCTCAACTACATTCATGAGGAGGAGCCAGAGTTGGACCAAACACGTGTCTGATTGATGATGTGACGCCTTCTCAAAAATCGGTTAGTATCGGAATGGATAAATTTTACGTATGTAGTTTATATCCACAAACGAATAATGGTTGGGTTTTCAAAATCGATAACAAACTTGTTAATATAAATTAAAACACTAGCTTGTTGTTGTAGTGTCCTTGTTAATTCACAGTATCTGATGCTTGTATAAGTGCTATATGAGATTCGTATGCTTAATATAAAATGATCACGACTTTTTTTTTTGCAAGATGTAATTGTGGGTTTTGGCCTTTCCTCCTACTACATGTGTGAGTTGTATGTTCAAATGGCTGGATGAATCATGTAATTATAATCTTGCAGTCATGCTTTCTTGAACTGTTTTCACATATGCTTTTGTTACAGTGATTGTTTATTAATTTTTAATCAGGTAATAATACTCTACAATCTTACGGATGCCAGATGAACACATTATGGAAATGTTGAGGTGGAAATCCAATGAAGCAAAACACTGCCTATTAAAGTCTTGCTGTAGTCAAATAGCTGAAAGCAGAGAAAGATTCACTAATGCATAAGGAAATGTCCCTTGTGGTTTGAAACTATTTTTGTTCCTAATGTTAAATTCTGTCAATATCTAACATCAACAACTTCAAAATGTTATTGTGCCTAATAATTGAAACTATGATATGGTCAAATATAAATGTGTGTATGTTTAAGTTTTTCGCTTTATATATAACAGATGACGCATAACGAATCCCATATAAAGATACAAGAAACACTCGCTATATTTGAAACTGCTTTCATACCCAGGGAGCCATTTCTCCTCGAAAATATTTGCTATGACAATAGGAAATTCAAATTAACAAATGAGATTCACAACCTAAAAGTAACAAAAGAGAATAACAATCATCAACGAACAATTAAACCCTGGAGATTACGAATTTAACCATTCAATCTAATAATTTGGTTGGTAAAATCAAATACGCTAAGTAAGGAAAAAATCCATTAACACATGTGTAATTGATCAACTGTATTGCATAATCACAATAGTAGGAACTCCTCACCCCAAATTCAACCACAATTAACTGGAACTAAACTACAGCCGTCTAAGCAAAACACATACATATTATTGAACATAATTATCATCCTAATGGACATATTCACAGTTAACATAAATATCTACAAATTAAAACTTCTCAATACCAAGCAACGGCAAATACATTGCTTTGTCATTTAATTTGGATATATCATGCTTATAGAACGAAATATTTGCAATGGAATAATTTCAGAAGTTTAATTCTTCTAACTGTTCAAAGTTTCCTATGCATCGACGCAAACAATGCCATGTATGATCCTTGTTTGTTTCCACAATCCATTGAAGAGGGTAACGGATCTTGGACATCGTTCTGCACATGTGGTATGTCACATTTTTCATCGATGACATCATTATAGCATTCATAGTTTGTGAGTGAATGTCCCATGTCATGCTTTGACTCCTTCACCTGGTTATCACATGATTATCTCCAATCAGAATCCATAATCATGCATAAAACGATAATGGTCATTCATCACAGAGTGGTTAAAAAGGAGTTTTAGGCATCACACCTGTGTTAACGAGTAGGTATTTTTGTTGAAAAATCCATTGATGGACGCGATGTCAATGGATTCGCTGCTTTCATGGAGGCTCCGTTGTTTTATAATTTTTTAAACAAGAAGAAGAATAGCTGCATTAATTTACCCAGTTCATGTCATGGAAATTAGAGGTTTACAGTCACAAAAATTACCACATAAAACGTGTTGTCATTACCCTTCCGGTTCCTCATACCCGTCGTCGTAAATTTCCTTGTTCCACTGAAGAACGAAACTCTCGCACAGTCTAGAATTTTCATAAATAAATTTCCGTTGTAAGTATAGCTTCTAGACCGACAAGAATTCCTTTCTTACAAACGTTTGGTTGTCAGAAGTAACAAACCCAATAAAATTTATAAACCGAAGTATTCAAACTTCGGGTCGTCTTCTCAAGGAATTGTAGGGAGGTGTGTTTTATTATTGGTTATGGAAAACATTAATTTTGGGTTTTGAAAAGGGTTTGAACAAGAGAAAAAATAGATTGCAGGAATTAATAAATCAATGACTATAAATCTCTTGGCAAGGTATGAAAATTGAAATTTCTATCCTAGTTATCCTTATCAGGTGTGCTGAGAATTGGGTTTTAATCCCACTTAATTATCCCTTATTAAATAAAGAAAAGTCAAGTAGATTAATTAAATTGATCCTCGAGTTTCAGTCAACTTTTAGAGCGATCCAAATTAATTAGCAATTGCCAATTTCAACCACTACTGAGTTTGATAACTCAAGTATTACCAATTAATTAACCAAAGCCAAAAGGGATAAGAAATCATAAATAGAGCAAAACAATCATGAGTCTGAAATACCTCAAATTATATTAACTAAGAAAATCCTAACATGAATGGTTCATAAGCCAATTGGGCAACATAAATCAAATACACATAAAAGCATCAGAGTAAATAAAAGTAGAAGAGAAACATAGATTATTGAACCTGATATGAAGAGACAATCCTAATGACTAAAAGAAATCCTAAATCCTAAGATAAATCTTAATCCTAAGATAGGAGAGAACCTCTCTCTCTAAAAACTACATCTAATCCTAAAATTATATGTTATGATCTCATGATCTTGAGTCTCTGCATGTTCCCTGACTTTAATTTGTGTTTCTGGGCCAAACTCTGGGTCAAAATGCGGCCCAAAACTGTCTCTAGCGTATTCTAAAATTTTTGCAGATCGACGCGTACGCGTCAGTCACGCGTACGCGTCATTCAGCGTTTTCCTTGCCACGCGTGTGCATCTGGCATGCACTCGCGTTGATTGTGCGAACACCAATCCACGCGTACGCGTCAAGCACGCGTACGCGTCGCTGTGATTTTGTCCGATTCGCGCGCATGCGTCAGTCATGCGTGCGCATCGCTGTTCGTTGGTTGTCTTCTTTATTTCTTGTGCTCCTTCCCTTTTTGCAAGCTTCCTCTCCATTCTCTAAGTCATTCCTACTCTATGAAGCCTGAAACACTTAACACACATATCATGACATCAAATGGTATAAAGGAGAATAAAAATATACAATTAAAAGATCTTTAGGAAGCAAGTTTTCAATCATAGAACAATTTGGGAAGGAATTGTAAATACATGCTAATCAGATGAATAACTGGGTAAAGACTTGATAAAAACCACTCAATTAAACACAATATGTATCATAAAATAATGGTTTATCAGCTTTCCCACACTTAAACATTAGCATGTCCTCATGCTTAGCTTAAGGAGATAAAATAAATGAGCAGGGAAAAGCAAGACTCATGCAATGCAACCTATGAATGTGAATGCAACTACATGCTAAAATGATTCTACCTATTTGGTGAAAAAGCAAATAAATCTTTCAAGAATAAATATGAACTGGATTTCACTAATTCAAATCACAAAATAAAGTACAAATAACTTGCAAGAAGAAAATAGCTCATGAAAGCAGGGAACAAGGAATCGAGCATCGAACCCTTACTAGAAGTGTATGCACTCTAATCGCTCAGGTGTTTAAGGTTCGATTCTCTCAATTCTCTACTAACCTTGCTTTATAAGGCTTGCTCTTCTTCTACCAAATAACAAAAGTTTAATGCATAAATACACAAATCAAGAGGTCTTTTAAGGGTTGTAATGGGGTCAAGGTCAAGGTAGGATTGTATTTGGTTAAGTGGACTAAAATCTGAATCCTTAATTAACTTAAACTTTTCCCACCTAACTTAAGACAATCCATATAATCACAATACAAGATCTAACTGCCCATTAACTATGTTTACCACATATTCATGCATCCCAAATTTAAGTACAACTCATATGTATTGATTTCACCATTCACTTTGGGGCATTTTGTCCCTTTTTTATTTTTCTGCTCTTTTTTCTTTTCTTTTTCTCTCTTTTTTTATTATTTTTCTTTTTATTTTTCTTTTCTTTTATTTTTCTCAATACATACGATTAAGGTATTGAATGCATAAACATGTTCTCAACATTTTTCACATTTTCACAGAGAGTCTAACATACTCAATTCTCAAACCAAACATTTCTAAACCCACTTTCCCCACACTTAAATCATAAGCACTCTCACTTAGTCTAAGCTAACCAAGGATTCAAATTAAGGACATTATTATTTTCTGCTTAGAGTTAATGATGTGCTAAAGTAAAGAATAAAAGGGGTGAAATAGGCTCAAATAGGTTTGCAAGGGGTAATGAATGGTTAAGGCCATATGAGTATGTAAGCTCAATGAAACAATGCCTCAATTATATAAGTATATGCATACATCAAACAATGAAAATATAGAATTAAGCAAGACAAAGATTACAATTTTAGAGAGAACAACACACACCAAAAAGAAAATATTAGTTGATAAGATGCAACCAATCAAATAGGCTCAAAATCTCACTGGTTTTGTGTGTTCGAGCTCTAAATCATGTTCCAATATAATATTTCTTCAAACAAGTTTTTTGAAAAGTTTACTTTAAATTAGTGAAATGCTATAGAAAGTTTTCTTGAAAAAGAAAATATTACTTCAACCAAGTGGTAAAATATGCACAAAATCAAACAAATATGCAAATGCAACAATTAATTTAAACGTTGGTGTTGAGACAAGAAAGTACTAACCCACAGAGATCGGTATCGACCTCCCCACACTTAAAGATTGCACCGTCCTCGGTCCATGCAAAGTTGTACAGGTGGGCGGGGGTTGTGGTTCCTCAGCTGGTGCTCTTTGTAGAGTCTTTCTCCTTACCCTTCCTGGTGGCCATCCTGAAAAGGGAGAAGAGAGAGGGACATGAAGTCAAAGGGATAGAGCAGGGGAGAGGGCAGTACGAGTGATAATCATGCCAAAGTAAAGAAAAATGCCGTTAACACATGGTCGCGACTCCATGAAATTAGGACAACAATGGAAACATAGCATGATAAATTGAGGCAATTAGATGCAAGATGTTTATTGGCATGCTGGCAAAGGCATGAGTAGCATAAATCAAGCATTAAAAGCCATACTGTATTATTAGTCGTAAGAAACTAACAATAATGTTTGTATTGACAATTATATTTAATTAATAAAATATCGGAAAGGGTTTTGTGAAATACAGGCATTAGAGTAGAAGGATAGAATAATGAAGAATGCACAATAACATACGGGCTTTTTCACAAACATTTAGTATGCATGTTTAATATGATAGGGGAAGAATGAATTTGGAACATGCAAGCATTCCGAAAACAATAAGTATGAATTGTCAAACAACTCCATAATAATCTACAAGTAATAGTGAAAGACCTAAATAAAGTTCTAACACCAACATAAAAATGCATGAAGAAGAAAGAAAAAGAGACCATAAATAATTATGCTTAAAAAGAAAATTAAGAAAAGTGCAAAAGGTAGAAGAAGAATGAAGAAGAGAAGAGGGAGGAAAAGAAGAAAGAAATAGGATTTGAAAAGAGAAGAAAAGGAAACTGATTAGGCGGCGCGCTGCGTGCAAGGTGCACGACGCTAACGGCGCGAATGCGTCACACACGCGGACGCGTGGGTGAGCGTATAGAGGAGGGACGCGAGAGCGTCCATCACGCGTACGCGCGATTAGGGATCGTGCAAAATGCACGAGGCCATCCGCACTCCCACACAACTCTCTGTGCGAAACCCCAATAACGCTGATTCACACACCTACGCGGACGCGTCGGTGACGTTTACGCGTGGGTTGATCTTTTTGCAGGGGGCGCATACGCGTGTGGTACGCGTACGCGTTGTGTGGCTTGTGCGCCACACACCACTCCCGCGCGTCTCTCGCGCAACTCTCTGTTCAGTTCGCTACACAAACGGCGCGTGCACGTCGTAGACGCTGGCGTGTCGTTCACCCCCCTTTTTTATGCAAAATACAGAATGCATTATGCAGATGCTAATATGAATGTTATGCATGATTCCAGGTCCAATCAAAATTCAAAAACAGACTAAAATGAAAAAGAAACGATCATACCATGGTGGGTTATCTCCCACCTAGCACTTTTAGTTAAAGTCCTTAAGTTGGACATTTGATGAGCTTCCTGTTATGGTGGCTTGTGCTTGAATTCATCCAGAAACCTCCACCAATGTTTGGAATGCCAACAGCTTCTGAGGTCCCAAACAAGGCACGTAAAGCCCTTAGGTGAGTTCAAACAGGCTTCAAGGATCCCAAACCTTGCTGTTACACCCGTTTTTGTCTTGATCTGCAATTTTCCAACCGGGTGATAAGTAATTTGAATTCTCACTGTAGTAACCAGACAGCTTCCGAGATCCTTTCAATTGAGCTTGACACCAATCCTTGCACCTCAAATTAAAGTGTGAAACCTCACTGAATCTTGCATACCAACTCTGAGTGTGAGTCATTTCCCTTTTGCTCTTAAAGCCACAAAGAGCTCTAAGGTGGCCATCTAATTCAAGTAAACCATATTCAAGTGGAAAAGTAAAGATAAAAGTTAAGGATTTTACCCACTTGAAGTTTGTATTGGGTGGTAATGGCCTTGGGATAGGTGTTTCCAGTGGTTCTGCAAGTTCTACTCCCTTGTGGTCTTCTGTGAATTCCTCCACTTCTTTGCAAACTTCTTCAATTTCCACCATGTCTTGATCAAAGTCCTCGATATCTTCCTCATCACTTGAGTCATAATTGGGAGGTCGAGAAAAGTCTACATCTGCATCATCTTCGTATTCACTCGGAGAAGATTCTTCTATCTCAAAGAATTCACTTGCGGATGCAAGTTCATTACTAAGAGAACCTGACTTGTGATTATCATCATCAAGGAAACTTGCCCCTTGGGTTACTCCGTCCAGATCTTCATAAGATACCTGCTTTGGGGGTCGTGCACTATCCTCCTTAGCATTAATTGTAACGTCCTTGACGGAATTCTCCACAATTCTGGATTCCTGTGGAGGTTCAGCATCTCCTAAATCTTCAACCAACTCTTCTTCTTCTATAATGAAAGCTTCCTCTACTTGTTCTAGTATGAAGTCATGCTCTATACTGTCCACTGGAGTTTCTAGAGTCTCTTTCATACTACGTTCTTCATTAGATTCTCCACATGAAGCTATGGGAGTTCCTTGAGTGTCCGAACGTCTGAAAGATAATTGATTTATTGCTTGCTTCAGTTGATGAAGGGTTGCATGAAATTGATCTACTGATTATTCGAAGCGAACCTGTGATTCTTGGCTTGATGGATATGGACATGGTGCATAGGGAAGTGATGGTCTTTGGGAGTAATTGGATTGGCATTGGGGTGAATAAGGATCATATGGTGGCGAATGGTGAAAGGAAGCTTGTGAATGTGGTGGTTCGAAGCTATGTTGAGAGGATAGGATGGTCTATGAGCACAGGGTGGGTCTTGTTGATAATTACAAGTGGGTCCACCATATCTATCAGTTTGGCATGCATTGTAGAATGGTCCTTGCCCATGATATCTAGGAAGGTGTTGTTGCCTAAAGGGTTGATCATATCCTCTTGGCTCCATCCATCTTTGATTACTTAGGCCGTGATGCATATTCCTGTTATAGCTTCCATTCCTTTCAATAAAATTAGAACCAAACTCAAAGCGAGAAGGGTGAGAACTCATAGTAGCTATTAGAAATAAGAAGGGAAAACAAAAACAAATAAACAAGTAAAAGAAAAAATATTTACAATAACTAATAATAAGGCACATGTTTGCAATTCCTCGGCAACGGCGCCATTTTGAAGAACGAAACTCTCGCACGGTCTAGAATTTTCACAAATAAATTTCCGTTGTAAGTATAGCTTCTAGACCGACAAGAATTCCTTTCTTACAAACGTTTGGTTGTCACAAGTAACAAACCCAATAAAATTTATAAACCGAAGTATTCAAACCTTGGGTCGTCTTCTCAAGGAATTGCAGGGATGTGTGTTTTATTATTGGTTATGGAAAACAGTAATTTTGGGTTTTGAAAAGGGTTTGAACAAGAGAAAAAATAGATTGCAGGAATTAATAAATCAATTACTATAAATTTCTTGGAAAAGTATGAAAATTGGTATTTCTATCCTAGTTATCCTTATCAGGTGTGCTGATAATTGGGTTTTAATCCCACTTAATTATCCCTTATTAAATAAAGGAAAGTCAAGTAGACTACTTAAATTGATCCTCGAGTTTCAGTCAACTTTTAGAGCGATCCAAATTAATTAGCAATTGCCCATTTCAACCACTGCTGAGTTTGATAACTCAAGTTTACCAATTAATTAACCAAAGCCAAAAGGGAGAAGAAATCATAAATAGAGCAAAACAATCATGAGTCTGAAATACCTCAAATTATATTAACTAAGAAAATCCTAACATGAATGGTTCATAAGCCAATTGGGCAACATAAATCAAATACACATAAAAGCATCAGAGTAAATAAAAGTAGAAGAGAAACATAGATTATTGAACCTGGTATGAAGAAACAATCCTAATGACTAAAAGAAATCCTAAATCCTAAGATAAATCTTAATCCTAAGAGAGAGGAGAGAACCTCTCTCTCTAAAAACTACATCTAATCCTAAAATTATATGTTATGATCTCATGATCTTGAGTCTCTGCATGTTCCCTGAATTTAATCTGTGTTTCTGGGCCAAACTCTAGGTCAAAATGCGGCCTGAAACTGTCTCCAGTGTATTCTGAAATTTCTGCAGATCGCGCAGGTCACGTGTACGCGTCAGTCACGCATACGCATCATTCAGCATTTTCCTTGCCATGCGTGTGCGTCTGGCACACGCTCACGCCGTTTGCGCAAACTCCAATCCATGCGTACGCGTCAAGCACGCATACGCGTCGCTGTGATTTTGTCCGATTCGCGTGCACGCATCAGCCATGCGTGCGCGTCACTGTTCGCTGGTTGTCTCCTTTATTTCTTGTGATCCTTCCCTTTTTGCAAGCTTCCTCTTCATTCTCTAAGTCATTCTTGCCCTATGAAGCCTGAAACACTTAATACACTGATCACGGCATCGAATGGTATAAAGTAGAATAAAAATATACAATTAAAAGATCTTTAGGAAGCAAGTTTTCAATCATAGAACAATTTGGGAAGGAATTGTAAATACATGCTAATCAAATGAATAAGTGGGTAAAGACTTGATAAAAACCACTCAATTAAACACAATATGAATCATAAAATAATGGTTTATCATCCACTCTTTTTAAAAGGTTGCACAAATAGAGCAATACATGCACATAGTTTAGTTGTTTTTAAAGGGACACCCACTGAAGAAGATTGAAGAAGAATTAACTTAGTTAGAATAAAAAATTCATACCTTGGTCTTAGGTCCTGAATGGTGTTCGGACTTAACTGAGAATGACCTTGAAGAATTAGCAAACCTTTCTGGACTAAAACCCGAGTCCTTGGCTGATGCATTGGTCTCTGATCGATCGCAAGGGTTACCTAGCACACTATCCTGCATCAGATCTGGACATCACTTATAGTAATGACCGTACTTATGGCAATTAGAGCATGCTCTCTTCTTCCTCCAAGAAGACCTCTTCGAAGGGGCACCTTTGCTTTTGACAACAAAGGGATCGTTGATGCCTTCCATGTCAACATTAGGAATTGACTTGCCTTTTTTGCGTGACTGCAAGCGGATAACTAACTTCACAAGTTCAGACTGGACTTCGTCAAAGTCTGCAAGATCCTTGCAAGCAATATTACACAGCTTGTTGCAATTCGATGCCTGGTGCACAAAAATTAAACTCACACTATGTAATTCCGAACAACTAACCAGCAAGTGCAATGGGTCATCCAAGTAATACCTTACGTGAGTAAGGATCGAATCCCACGGAGATTGTTGGCTTGAAGCAAGCTATGGTTATCTTATTATTCTTAGTCAGGATACCAATAGGGTTCTTTAATTTCAATTGTAAAAAGTGAAAGAGCATGAATTGAGTATTTGTTACGCAGTAATGGAGAATGTGTTGGAGTTTTGGAGGAACTTTGTCTTCTGAATCTCTGCTTTCTCCCTGTCTTCTTTTTCACGCATGCAAGGTTCCTCCTATGGCAAGCTGTGTGTTGGTGGATCACCGTTGTCAATGGCTACCATCCGTCCTCTCAGTGAAAATGGTCCAGGTGCTCTGTCACAGCACGGCTAATTATCTGTTGGTTCTCACTCATGATGGAATAGGATCTATTGATCCTTTTGCGTCTGTCACTACGCCCAACCCTTGTGAGTTTAAAGCTCGTCATAGTTATTTAATCCCTGAATCCTACTCGGAATACCACATACAAGGTTTAGACTTTTCAGATTCTCAAGAATGCTGCCAATGGATTCTAGCTTATACCACGAAGATTCTGATTAAGGAATCCAAGAGATACTCATTCAATCGAAGATAGAATGGAGGTGGCTGTCAGGCACGCATTCATAGATTGAGAATAGTGATGAGTGTCACGGATCATCACATTCATCATATTGAAGTGCAAATGAACATCTTAGAGAGAAACAAGCGTGTTAGAATAGAAAACAGAAATAATTGCATTAATTCATCGAGACGCTGCAGAGCTCCTCACCCCCAACAATGGAGTTTAGAGACTCATGCCGTCAAAAGGTACAAAGTTCAGATCTAAAAATGTCATGAGATACAGAATAAATCTCTAAAAGTTGTTTAAATACTAAACTAGTAACCTAGGTTTATAGAAAATGAGTAAACTAAGATAGATAGTGCAGAAATCCACTTCTGGGGCCCACTTGGTGTGTGCTGGGGCTGAGACTTAAGCTTCTCATGTGCCTGGGCTATTTTTGGAGTTAAACGTCAGGTTGTAACCTATTTCTGGCGTTTAACTCCAACTTGCAACCTGTCTCTGGCGTTCAACGCCAGAATGCAACATGGAACTGGCGTTAAACACCAGTTTACGTCGTTTATCTTCGAGCAAAGTATGGACTATTATATATTGCTGGAAAGCCTGAATGTCTACTTTCCAACCCAATTGAGAGTGCGCCAATTGGACTTCTGTAGCTCCAAAAAATCCATTCCGAGTGCAGGGAGGTCAGAATCCAACAACATCAGCAGTCCTTTTTCAGCCTGAATCAGATTTTTGCTCAGCTCCCTCAATTTCAGCCAAAAAATACCTAAAATCACAGAAAAATACACAAACTCATAGTAAAGTCCAGAAATATGAATTTTGCCTAAAAACTAATAAAAATATACTAAAAACTAACTAAAACATACTAAGAACTACATGAAATTACCCCCAAAAAGCGTATAAAATATCCGCTCATCACAACACAAAACTTAAATTGTTGCTTGTCCCCAAGCAACTAGATAAATAAAATAGGATAAAAAGAAATCAAGAAGCAATAATATCTCAAAGTTTTAAATGAAGCCCAGATTCTAATTAGACGAGCGGGACTAGTAGCTTTTTGCTTCTGAACAGTTTTGGCATCTCACTTTATCCTTTGAAATTCAGAATGATTGTCATCCATATGAACTCAGAATTCAGATAGTATTATTGATTCTCCAATTTTATTATGATGATTCTTGAACACAGCTACTTTATGAGTCTTGGCCGTGGCCCTAAGCACTTTGTTTTCCAGTATTACCACCGGATACATAAATGCCACAGACACATAACTGGGTGAACCTTTTCAGATTGTGACTTAGCTTTGCTAAAGTCCCCAATTAGAGGTGTCCAGAGTTCTTAAGCACACTCTTTTTCTTAGGATCACGACTTTAACCACTCAGTCTCAAGCTTTTCACTTGGACCTGCATGCCACAAGCACATGGTTAGGGACAGCTTGATTTAGCCGCTTAGGCCTGGATTTAATTTCTTGGACCCTTCTATCCATTGAAGCTCAAAGCCTTGGATCCTTTTTACCCTTGCCTTTTGGTTTAAAGGGCTATTGGCTTTTTCTGCTTTTTTTCTCTTTTTTTTCACTGCTTTTTCTTGCTTCAACAATCAATTTCATGATTTTTCAGATCATCAATAACATTTCTCATGTTCATCATTCCTTCAAGAGCCAACAGATTTAACATTCATAAACTCCACTATCAAAATTATGCACTGTTCAGGCATTCATTCAGAAGACAAAAAGTATTGCCACCACATATAAATAATTAGAATTTTCATTATTAAAAACTCGAAAAAAAATATTGCCTCTTTATTCTAAAAGTCTGCTATTTTATTCATGTTTGATGATGATGAGAAAAATAAATTATAGTTTAATTAGAGATAAAATCAAAATAAAGATACTAATTACTACTAATCAGATAGGTTCCTAAAAATAAAAATTATCACATATTTAAGGTTAAGATTAGGACTCAACAACCTTTAGTTTGGGAGATGATGGGTGCTCCTTCAACCTGTCGGGTGTCTGGTCCTTCAAGAGACAGCTTCTGGTGCTTCAACTCCTGCATCTCCAAATATTCATCTTCTTTCAGATCGAATTTAATTTCCGGGATCACTGATCTCAGACCCATTATTTTGTGGTAATGGTCTGCAAGTTCTTTGGTTAAGAACTTCTCTTGATTCCAAAGTGGTTTTGGAATATTCTCTTTCTTGCCTCTTGAAGTGGTTTGTTTTCCCTTAGGTGCCATGATCTTGATGAGTTTTTGCTCAGTGATCACGGAAAAACACACCAAACTTAGAGGTTTGCTTGTCCTCAAGCAAAAGAAAAGAAAGGAGAGGAATAGAAGGAGAGGCAATTTCGAAAATTCTCCTCCCCACAATTCTGGCGTTACACGCCCAAACGCCGCATGTTTTGGGCATTTAACACCCATTTGTAGCTTCTCCTGGGCGTTTAACGCCCAGCTGTAGCATCTGGCTGGCGTTAAATGCTAGAAACCCCTTTATCACTGAGCATTTTTTTGAACGCCCAGGATGCTGTAAATCTGGCGTTAAATGCCCAGAAGATGCTTCTTTCTGGCGTTTAACACCCAGATGGCTATCTCTACTGGCGTTAAACGCCCAGTAGATGCTTCTGTTGGGCGTTTAACGCCCAAAATAGCTCTTACTGGCTTTTTCGCACCAGTGAGCTTCTTTTCGCTATTTTATCCTCTGAATCCTTCTGTAACTCTGTGAACTCATGCAATTGCTATTTTACCTTGAAGATAATTAATATGAACCTGTAAAATTCAATTAATTAACAAATAAGCTTTGTTAATGGCTGGGTTGCCTCCCAGCAAGCGCTTCTTTATTGTCTTTAGTTGGACTATTACTGAGCTTTAATCAAGTCTCAGTTTTGAGCATTCTTGCTCAAAATTGCTTTCAAGATAAAGTTTGACTCTCTGTCCATTAACAATAAACTTTTTTTTAGAATCATTATCCTAAAGCTCTACGTATCCATATGGTGACACACTTGTAATCACATATGGTCCTCTCCACCGGGATTTTAATTTCCCGGGGAATAATCTGAGCCTAGAATTAAATAGCAGAACTTTCTGCCCTGACTCAAAGACTCTGGATGATAGCTTCTTATCATGCCATCTTTTTGCTTTCTCTTTGTAAATTTTTGCATTTTCAAAAGCATTGAGTCTGAATTCCTCTAGCTCATTTAACTGGAGCAATCGTTTTTCTTCAGCTAACTTGGCATCAAGATTTAGGAATCTGGTTGCCCAGTAGGCCTTATGTTCCAGTTCCACTGGCAAGTGACAGGCTTTTCCATACACAAGCTGGTGTAGAGAGGTCCCTATAGGAGTCTTGAATGCTGTTTTGTATGCCCACAGAGCATCATCCAAGCTTCTTGCCCAATCCCTTCTACGGTTAATCATAGTCCATTCCAAGATTCTTTTAAGTTTTCTATTAGAGACTTCAGCTTGCTTATTTATCTGTGGACGATATGGAGTTGCCACCCTGTGGCTAACTCCATATCGAACCATAGCAGAGTAAAGCTATTTATTGCAGAAATAGGCGCCCCCATCACTGATTAGTACTCTAGAGACACCAAATCTGCTGAAGATATATTTCTGGAGGAATTTCAGCACTGTCTTAGTATCATTAGTGGGTGTTGCAATAGCTTCCACCCATTTGGATACATAATCCACTGCCACCAGAATATAAGTGTTTGAGTATGATGGTGGGAAAGGCCCCATGAAGTCAATACCCCATACATCAAACAACTCAATCTCCAAGATCCCTTGTTGAGGCATGGCATAACTGTGAGGCAGAATGCCAGATCTTTGGCAACTGTCACAATTAAGTACAAACTCTCGAGAGTCTTTATAGAGAGTAGGCCAGTAGAAGCCACATTGGAGGACTCTTGTGGTTGTTCGCTCACTTCCAAAATATCCTCCATATTGTGATCTATGGAAATGCTAGAGGATCTTCTGTGCTTCTTCTTTAGGCACACATCTATGGATTACTTCGTCTGCACATCTCTTGAAGAGATATGGTTCATCCCAAAGATAGTACTTGGCATCCGTGATCAATTTCTTTGATTGCTACCTACTATACTCTTTGGGTATGAATCTCACAGCCTTGTAGTTTGCAATATCTGCAAACCATGGTATTTCCTGGATGGCAAAGAGCTGTCATCTGGAAAGTTTTCAGAGATCTCAGTAAGAGGGAGGGACGCCCCTTCTATTGGTTCTATTCGGGACAGGTGATCTGCTACTTAGTTCTCTGTCCCTTTTCTGTCTCTTATTTCTATATCAAACTCTTGCAGAAGCAACACCCATCTTATGAGTCTGGGTTTTGAATCTTGCTTTGCGAGTAAATATTTAAGAGCAGCATGGTTAGTGTACACAATCACTTTTGATCCTACTAAATAAGATTTGAACTTGTCAATAGCGTAAACCACTGCAAGTAACTCTTTTTATGTGGTTGTGTAGTTCTTCTGTGCATTATTTAAAACACGACTGGCATAATAAATGACGTGCAGAAGCTTTTCATGCCTTTGTCCCAACACTGCACCAATGGCATGGTCACTGGCATCACACATTAGTTCAAATGGTAATGCCCAGTCTGGTGCAGAGATGACTGGTGTTGTGACCAGCTTAGCTTTCAGAGTCTCAAACACCTGCAAACACTTCTTATCAAAGATAAATGGTGTGTCAGCAGCTAGTAGATTACTCAGACGTTTGGCAATTTTTGAAAAATCTTTTATAAACCTCCTATAGAATCCTGCATGCCCCAGAAAGCTTCTGATTGCCTTAACATTGGCAGGTGGTGGTAATTTTTCAATTACCTCTACCTTAGCTTGATCCACCTCTATTCCCTTGTTTGAAATTTTGTGCCCAAGGAAAATTCCTTCGGTCACCATAAAGTGACATTTCTCCCAGTTTAAAACTAGGTTAGTCTCTTGGCACCTCTTTAGAACAAGTGCTAGATGGTCAAAACAGGAGCTGAATGAGTCTCCAAATACTGAAAAGTCATCCATGAAGACTTCTAGAAATTTTTCCACCATATTAGAGAAAATAGAGAGCATGCACCTTTGAAAGATTGCAGGTGCATTGCACAGATCAAATGGAATCTTTCTGTATGCAAATACTCCAGATGGACATGTGAATGCTGTTTTCTCTTGATCCTAGGGATCTACTGCAATTTGATTATAACCTGAATATCCATCCAGGAAGCAGTAGTATTCATGACCTGCTAGTCTTTCTAGCATCTGGTCTATGAATAGTAAAGGAAAATGATCCTTTCTGGTAGCTGTATTGAGCCTTCTGTAATCAATACACATACGCCACCCTGTAACCGTTCTTGTAAGAACCAGTTCATTTTTTTCATTATGAACCACTGTCATGCCACCCTTCTTAGGGATGACTTGGACAGGGCTTACCCAGGGGCTATCAGAAATAGGATAAATAATCCCAACCTCTAGTAATTTAGTGACCTCCTTCTGCACCACCTCCTTCATGGCTGGATTCTGCCGCCTCTGTGGTTGAATCACTAGCTTAGCGTCATCCTCCAATAGGATCTTGTGCATGCATCTAGCTGGGCTAATGCCCTTAAGATTACTGATGGACCACCCAAGAGCTGTCTTGTGTGTCCTTAGCACTTGAATTAGTGCTTCCTCTTCTTGTGGCTCTAAGGTAGAGCTTAGGATTACAAGAAAAGTGTCACTTTCTCCCAGAAATGCATATTTCAGGGATGGTGGTAATGCTTTGAGCTCAGGTTTAGGAGGTTTCTCTTCTTCCTGAGAGATTTTCAGAGGTTCTATTATTCTTTCTGGTTCCTCTAGATCAGGCTGAGCATCTTTAAAGATATCCTCTAGCTCTGATTCAAGACTCTCAATCATATTGACCTCTTTTACCAGAGAGTCAATAATATCAATGCTCATGCAGTCGTTTGGGGTGTCTGGATGCAGCATAGCTTTGACAACATTCAACTTAAACTCATCCTCATTGACTCTCAGGGTTACTTCCCCTTTTTGGACATCAATGAGGGTTCGTCCAGTTGCTAGGAAAGGTCTTCCTAGAATGAGAGTTGCACTCTTGTGCTCCTCCATTTCCAGCACCACAAAGTCAGTGAGAAAGGCAAATGGCCCAACCTTGACAATCATGTCTTCAATCACACCTGATGGGTATTTAATGGAGCCATCAGCAAGTTGGAGAGATATTCGGGTTGGTTTGACTTCTTCAGTCAAACCAAGCTTTCTGATAGTAGATGCAGGTATTAGGTTGATACTTGCCCCAAGATCACATAGAGCTTGCTTGGTACAAGTACCCTCTAATGTGCATGGTATCATAAAGCTTCTGGGATTTTTAAGCTTTTCTGGTAAGCTTTTCAGAATGACTGCACTGCATTCTTCAGTGAGGTAAACTTTTTCAGTTTCTCTCCAATCCTTCTTATGACTTAAGATCTCTTTCATGAACTTAGCATAAAAAGGTATTTGCTCAAGTGCCTCTGCAAACAGAATCTTTATTTCAAGAGTCCTGAGATAGTCTACAAAGCGGGTAAATTGTTCATCCTGTTCCGCTTGGCGGAGCTTCTAAGGATAAGGCATCTTGGCTTTGTATTCCTCAACCTTAGTTGCTGCAGGTTTATTTCCTGCAGAGGTGGTTAGGAAAGCCTTCTTAGAGGGGTTGTTATCAGCACTTGTATGTGTCTGATCCCCTACTGGTGTTTGAATGCCAGGGTTGGAAGTTGGATTGGCATTGGACACCAAGTCCTTACTTGTTTCTGGCGTTTGAACGCCAGAATTGAGCTTCCTTTGGGCGTTTAACGCCACTTCCTTGCCTGTTTGTGGCGTTTGAACGCCAGAACTGAGCATGGGTTGGGCGTTCAACGCCAGCTCTTTACCCTTTTCTGGCGTTTGAACGCCAGAATTATTCCTCTCTGGGCTCTTACTGTCCTCAGAGGGATTTTGGGTAGCAGTTTGTTCATTTATT
Source organism: Arachis duranensis (assembly GCF_000817695.3). Taxonomy (NCBI): domain Eukaryota; kingdom Viridiplantae; phylum Streptophyta; class Magnoliopsida; order Fabales; family Fabaceae; genus Arachis; species Arachis duranensis. The sequence continues at coordinate 83,619,997 of NC_029780.3, read as the reverse complement.
GGCTTCCTGCTGCCTTGAAGTGAGGTATTTAATGTCTTCCCACTTCTTAATTGAACTACTTGGCACTCTTCTATTATTTGTTTTGATAACTGCTGTTCTGTTTGCTTCGACTGTACTTCCATGTTCATATTAGTCATTCTTGTGTCTTGTAGTATCTCCTTGAATTCGGCTAGCTGTTTTGTTAGAAAATCTAATTGCTGATTGAATTCAGTAACTTGTTCTGTAGGACTGAGTTCAGTAGTTACTGTTTAGCCTCTTCTTTCATGGAAGATTCACCACTTAGGTACAGATGCTGATTCTTGGCAACTGTATCAATGAGCTCTTGAGCTTCTTCAATTGTATTTCTCATGTGTATAGATCCACCAGCTGAGTGGTCCAAAGACATCTGAGCTTTCTCTGTAAGCCCATAATAGAAGATGTCTAACTACGCCCACTCTGAAAACATTTCAGAAGGGCATTTTCTTAGCATCTCTCTGTATCTCTCCCAGGCATCATAAAGAGATTTATTATCTCCTTGTTTAAAGCCTTGGATGTTTAGCCTTAGCTGTGTCATCCATTTTGGAGGGAAATATTAATTCAGGAATTTTTCTGACAGTTGTTTTCATGTCCTTATGCTAGCCTTAGGTTGATTATTTAACCACCTCTTAGCTTGGTTTTTTTACAGCAAATGGAAACAATAATAATTTGTAGACATCCTGATCTACTTCCTTATCATGTACTGTGTTAGCAATTTGTAAAAATTGTGCCAGAAACTCTATAGGTTCTTCCTGTGGAAGACCGGAATACTGGCAACTTTGCTGCACCATGATAATGAGCTGAGGATTCAACTCAAAACTACTAACTCCGATGGAGGGTATACAGATACTACTCCGATATGAAGCAGTAGTGGGGTTAGCATATGACCCCAGAGTCCTTCTGCACTGTTCATTTCCACTTAGGTCCATGATGGAGAAAGGGAGAAGATGTGGATTTATTTTATTTATTTTATTATATAAGAAAAATAATTTTCGAAATAATAAAATGAAATAAAATAAAAACTAAAATAAAAAAGAATTTTGAAAATATTTTATGAAGATTTTCGAAAAAGTGAGGAGAGAGAAAGTGGTTAGGATATTTTTGAAAAAGATGTGATTTTTTTAAAAAAATCTTAAAAGGATAAGATTTTGAAAAATTTTGAAATTGAAATCTGAATTTTTATGAAAAATTTTGAAATATTTGCTTAAAAATAGTTAGAAAAGATATTTTTTGATTTTTGAATTTTATTATGAAAGAAAGAAACACACAAAATACTTAAAATTTTTAAATCCAAGCGCCTTGTTTTCGAAAATTTTGGAGGGAAAACACCAAGGCACACCAAACTTAAAAATTTTAAGATCAAAACACAAAGAAGACTCAAGAACACCCTGAAGACTCACAAGAACAACAAGAACAAAAGAAAGAACATCAAACTTAAAATTTTTAGAAAACCAAAATAAAATTTTCAAAAATTAAAGAAAGTTAACAAGAAAACACCAAACTAAGTTTGGCACAAGATTTAATCAAAGAAAAATTACTTTTGAAAAAGTTTTAAAAGAAAGATACCCAATTGCCAAGAACACAAGCCCACGCTCTAGCTAACTGAGTTATAAATTTAACATGTTTTAATAAGGTATTTAATAAAAAAATTTTGAAAACTAAAAATTTGAAAATGCACAAGAAAAACAAGAAAAGACACAAAACAAGACAAACCAAAGATCAAATAAGAAAAATTGACAAGAACAATTTGAAGATCAAGGAAGAACAAAGAACATGCAATTCGAAAATTGAAAGACAAAGAAAAGTATGCAATTGACACCAAACTTAAAACATGACACTAGACTCACGTAAAAACTAAAAATTAATAAAGAAAAATAATATTTTTGAAAAACTTTTGAAAAGAAAATAAAAGACTCTGACCCAAAAGACAAAATTTTCCTAATCTAAGCAACAAGATTCACCGTCAGTTGTTCAAACTCAAACAATCCCCGGCAACGGCGCCAAAAACTTGGTGCACGAAAATTACACTCACACTATATAATTCCGCACAACTAACCAGCAAGTGCACTGGGTCGTCCAAGTAATACCTTACGTGAGTAAGGGTCGAATCCCACGGAGATTGTTGGCTTGAAGCAAGCTATGGTTATCTTATTATTCTTAGTCAGGATACCAATAGGGTTCTTTAATTTCAATTGTAAGAAGTGAAAGAGCATGAATTGAGTATTTGTTATGTAGTAATGGAGAATGTGTTGGAGTTTTGGAGGTGCTTTGTCTTCTGAATCGCTACTTTCTCCCTGTCTTCTTTTTCACGCACGCAAGGTTCCTCCTATGGCAAGCTGTGTGTTGGTGGATCACCGTTGTCAATGGCTACCATCCGTCCTCTCAGTGAAAATGGTCCAGGTGCTCTGTCACAGCACGGCTAATCATCTGTCGATTCTCACTCATGCTGGAATAGGATCCATTGATCCTTTTGCGTCTGTTACTACGCCCAACCCTTGTGAGTTTGAAGCTCGTCACAGTCATTCAATCCCTAAATCCTACTCGGAATACCACAGACAAGGTTTAGAATTTCCGGATTCTCAAGAATGCTGCCAATGGATTCTGGCTTATACCACGAAGATTCTGATTAAGGAATCCAAGAGATACTCATTCAATCGAAGGTAGAACGGAAGTGGTTGTCAGACACGCGTTCATAGATTGAGAATAGTGATGAGTGTCACGGATCATCACATTCATCATATTGAAGTGCGAATGAACATCTTAGAGAGAAACAAGCGTGTTTGAATAGAAAACAGAAATAATTGCATTAATTCATCGAGACGCTGCAGAGCTCCTCACCCCCAACAATTGAGTTTAGAGACTCATGCCGTCAAAAGGTACAAAGTTCAAATCTAAAAATGTCATGAGATACAGAATAAATCTCTAAAAGTTTTTTAAATACTAAACTAGTAACCTAGGTTTACAGAAAATTAGTAAACTAAGATAGATAGTGCAGAAATTCACTTTTGGGGCCCACTTGGTTTGTGCTGGGGCTGAGACTTAAGCTTCTCACGTGCCTGGACTATTTCTGGAGTTAAACGTCAGGTTGTAACCTGTTTCTGGCGTTTAACTCCAACTTGCAACCTGTTTCTGGCGTTCAATGCCAGAATGCAACATGGAACTAGCGTTAAACGCCAGTTTACTGACAAACCCCAATTTGACGATTTATCTTGTATTAATTTTAGGGGATTTTATAACCTTTTACCCACATTTATCCATTGAGATAGCATGGTTTTGTGATTGTCTCCTTATTTGTGCTTAGATATGAAAACATGCTTTCTAGACCTTAAATTAGCTAAATTCAATTCACCTTTGATTCCACTAGATGCCTTGATATGTTTGTTAGTGATTTCAGATTGAAAAGGGCTAGGAATGGAGCAAAGGAGTGAAGAGGAAAGTATGCAAAGTGGAGAAATCATGAAAAGTCAAAGAAGTTGAACTCGCCCATGGACGCGCGCGCGCACCTGGCGCTTGCGCGCACCTGCGAATTACCCCATGGACGCGTACGCGTGATGTGCGCGTACGCGTCGGTGCCGTTTTATGATTTTTTAATGAAAACGTGGCCAACGAATTCTGAAGGGTAGTGGGGCCCAATCTCAACCAACTTTGGCGCCTAAACTGCTATTTAAAGCCAAGGATTGAAGAGCAAAAAAAAAGGAATTCATTTTCACTCATTAGGATTAGTTTAGAAGTAGTTTCTAGAGAGAGAAGCTCTCTCTTCTCTCTAGAATTAGGATTAGGATTAGGTTTAGTTCTTAGATATAGATTTTGATTCATCTTCTTCTACTTCTATCTTCTCAATTCCTTGTAGTTACATTCATTAGTTACATTCATTCTTCTTCCATTCTTTTGTTGTAATTTCCTTTATGTTGCTTCTATATTTTGTTGTAGATCTACTCTTGTCTCTTCTACTTTCTTCCAATTCAATTCAAGGTAATTCATAATAAATGTGTTTCCTTGGTTTTCTATTGTTGATCTCTTGCTTTTGTAGTTGTAGATTCCTTTAATTCTTGCAATTAATAATGTTCACCTTTATTGCCTCTTATGTGTTAGTTAAAATGCCTCTTTTAGCTTTAGTATAGATTTTGTTCCTCTTGGCCTAGGTAGAGTAATTAGTGACTCTTGAGTTATCTAATTCCTTTGTTGATTGATAATTAGAAGTTGCTAATTGATTTGAATGCCTCTAAAGCTAGTCTTTCCTTTAGGAGTTGATTAGGACTTGAGGAATCAATTTGATTCATCCACTTGACTTTCCTCAATGGTTAGAGGTTAACTAAGTGGGAGCAATGGACAATTCTCATCACAATTGATAAGGATAACTAGGATGGGATTTCTAGTTCTTATACCTTGCGAAGAGCTTTGTTAGTTGTTAGTTTATTTCTTTTGCAATTTACATTTCTTATCTAAAATCTCAAAAACCCCAAAATAACTCACAACCAATAACAAGACACTTCATTACAATTCCTAGGGAGAACGACCCGAGGT
>NC_029780.3:83614936-83615266 GCF_000817695.3 Arachis duranensis | reverse complement strand
AAATGGCGCCGTTGCCGGGGAATTGCAATGGTGTTGTGTTATTGGTTATTGTATATATGTGAATATTGTGAATAGCTTGATTTTTGGATTGCTTGCTAGTTTTTGCTAGTCTTAGTATTTTGTCTCATTATTTCTCATTAGTTTTTGTTCCTTATTTTCTCTTTCCATTATGAATTCTCATTTTGGCTATGAGTGTGATTATAACTATGTTGTAGGTGATGAAGACTATGATGGAGATATGTATCAAAGATGGGATAATCAAAGGTGGGAAGAGCCATATGCTTATGATCAATCCTCATGGCAACAACCCCCACCAATGCACTATGAAGA
>NC_029780.3:83610350-83611966 GCF_000817695.3 Arachis duranensis | reverse complement strand
GGAAGCGGAAGAAAGAACACGTAGCAATCCGGAGAGTCGCCGTACCCCCTTACTCATCTTTGAGTGCACCGAGGACGGTGCAAACTTTTAAGTGTGGGGAGGTCGTCTGACTGATCGGCGCTTTTGGGTGACAAGTTTCTAATTCCAACACTTTTGCATTTCATTTTAGGTTTTTAGGATTTTTGTTGCATTTTCTTATTTTTTGCATATATATACACAATAAGCTTAGTCAAAATAATGAAAATTTTCAAGATTTCTATCTATAGGGCACCAATTGATTTGAGTGAAAACTTTTCATAGAACTTGCTTGAATTATAAATCTTGTGGATCATGTTTTTGAGCTAAGAACACAAGCTTGTGAGATTTGAGCCTAATGATGTGGTTACATCTTATAACCACTTATTTTCCTTCTTGTGTGCATTATTCTCTTTCTATGATTGTAATCTTTGAATTGTTTGATTCTTTATGTCCATTATTTTGTGTATTCATGCATTTATATGATTGAGGCCATCATTTCATTTAGCTCACTTACCCAAAAAGCCTTACCTTTTATATTCCTTTGTTAGCCAATTTGAGCCTACGCTTAACCCACTTGTTCTTATTTTTAGCACATTACAAGCCTTAAAGCGAAAAACAATAAATGCCTTAATTTGGATCTTTGATTAGCTTAGGCTAGTGTGTGTGAGTATTATTAAAGTGTGGGAATCTTGGGACATTGGGTGAATAAAAGGGTAGTTTTGTATTATTATTAGAAATATTGGGAATTGGGTACATACTCATGTATTAATCAAATGTAAAACCTTATGCATTGAGGTTCTTGTATATAGAAAGAAAAAAAAATGAGAAAAACAAAGAAAAAGAAAAGAAAAATAATATGGAAAAGAAAAAAGAAAAAAATAGAAAAAGAAAGAAAAAGAGGAAAAAGAAAGAAATAAAAAGGGGACGAAATGCCCCAAATCAAAGTATAGTCCAATAAAATCAATGCATAGGTGTTGTGAAATTAAAAAGGAATACATGAGTATGTGAAAAAGTGAAAAATGGGTAGTTAGGTTAGAACTTAATTGTATAGGATGTCATAGGTTAGGTGAGAAGTTTAAGCTTATCAAAGATTCAAATCTCAAGCTCACTTAACCAAATATGCATCCTACCTTGACCCTAGCCCCATTACAACCTATGAAAAGACCTCATGATATATGTATGCATGCATGAAATATTTGTTGATTGTTAGAAGAAAAACAAATCTTAGAAAGCATGATTAGGAGAGAATTGAGTGAATCAACCCTAAACACTTGAGCGAATAGAGTGCAAACACTTCCGGTGAGGGTTTGATGCTCAATTACATGTTTCCACCTATGATCATCTCTTCTCATGCAAGTTTGTAAAAATATTTAATAGCTCAATTCAATTGTGGTTTGGCATGGTTGTTAATACCTTTTGCCCTTGTGCTTATATATGCTTCTTGGGAATTAATTTATTTTGACCAAGCAATTGCATTCATGTAGATAGTTGCATATAGGTAGATTGCATTTAGTTAGTTCCATTGAATAAATGCCATCCCTTACTTTATTCTTGGTTTAAGCATGAGGACATGCTTGGTTTAAGTGTGGGGAGGTTGA
>NC_029780.3:83603320-83609872 GCF_000817695.3 Arachis duranensis | reverse complement strand
TTTTGTTCTTGTTGTTGATTTACTATGCTTTCCTTTTGTGCCTTCCAAGTGTTTGATAAAATGCTTGGTTGGATTTTAGAGTAGAATTTTATACTCTTGGCTTGGAAAGGTAACTTAGGACCTCTTGAGTTACTAATGTCCAAGTGATTGATGATTGGGAGCCATTGACTCTAGTTCTCACTAATTGAATTAGTGGAGAGTTAGGACTTATGGACTAGGATTGATATAGCTCATTTGACTTTCCTTTACTAACTAGTTAGAGGATGATTTAGTGAGATTAATCCTTGCCAATTCTCATGTTGTGGTTAGTGATTAGGATAGAGATCCTTGACCACCAACCCTTGCCAAGACCTTTTTAGGCCTTAGTTTACTTTCTTGTCATTTATCTTTCATGCCTCTTATCAAAACCCCAAAAATAACTCACAACCAATAACAAAACACTTCATTACAATTCCTAGGGAGAACGACCCGAGGTTTGAATACTTCGGTTTATAAATTTTAGGGGTTTGTTTTAGTGACAAACAACTTTTTGTATGAAAGGATTATTGCTTGGTTTAGGAACTATACTTGCAACGAGAATTCATTTGTGAAATTCTAAACCATCAAAAAAATCCAATCGTCATTTACGTTGTTTATATTCGAGCAAAGTATGGACTATTATATATTGCTGGAAAGCCCTGGATGTATACTTTCCAACCCAATTGAGATCATGCCAATTGGACTCCTGTAGCTCCAAAAAATCCTTTCCGAGTGCAGGGAGGTCAGAATCCAATAGCATCAGTAGTCCTTTTTCAGCCTGAATCAGATTTTTGCTCAGCTCCCTCGATTTCAGCCAGAAAATACCTGAAATCACAGAAAAACACACAAACTCATAGTAAAGTCCAGAAATATGAATTTTTCCTAAAAACTAATAAAAATATACTAAAATCTAACTAAAACATACTAAAAACTACATGCAAATTACCCCCAAAAAGAGTATAAAATATCCGCTCATCAATGCCAATGCACCAACTTGAAACTTTAACACCCTTTCGACGTCATCATTCACGGGCATTTGTATGCTAATAAATTCGTTCTTTGCATTCTTTGTCCACCTTTTGTAGATCAACGAATATAGAAATTCAAGTATGTTTTCAAACTTCATGGCACAAAAAACATGACTACATGGAATACCACGTGATTCAAACAGCTTGCACGAGCACGAGAATAGATTCTTACTTCTATCGACTTCCACCCGTCGATCTTTGGCCAGGTCCTCGAGAGCAGTCGCACTGAACTCTACCTTGTCCAAGGTTGTGCTTAGTACCTTGATGTTCAAAGCCCCTGCCCTCTAAATCTCATTACAAATTTTCTTAAAAATATTTCGAGTGAAATAACATGATGCAGATCTTTCATATACCTCCAACGAGGTAATCATCACTGGCTCTGAGCACTGAGACTTAAAGTCAGCTATTAATTCGTTGTTTTTATACTCCTTTAAGGCCCTATCCAGGTTGTGCATGAAGTCAATGAGGGTGTTCTTGCGATTAACATAAAACCTGATGAGAGAATTTATACCTTCACATTGTGACGTCGTCCTTATGTAACCGAAAAACTTATCCCAGAGGAAACAATGGGACCACATCGCAAGAGTTTCGTATGTCTTTTCCATCCAGGTACTCCCAACAAGGTTGTACTTATCCAAAATTGATGCCCATCTCCGATCAAGGTCTCTGTGGTCGTTATTGTCGTATATAAGACCCTTAAAATCGCGCAGAAAATTCGGATTCTTTATATTTTCACATGAATTTCTCTGCAGATGCCATCTGCATAACCGATGGGTCTTGATTGCATCTCGCATGGCAAGGTCTCCGTCCGTTACTGCTTTAGGACTTTTGCCACCCATCGCTTCAACAAAGGTTTCCAACAACCACTTATACGTCTCTGTGGTTTCGTTGGATAGTAGGCCGGAGCCGAAAATAACAGTTTTCCCGTGATGATTGCATCTGGAGAAAATGACCAAAGGCTTGTTGTATTTATTCTTCTTGTAGGTTGAATCAAAGGCAACAATATCTCCAAAACAGTGATAGTCGATAATTGACTGCCCATCTTCCCAAAAAATATACTCGAGCCTTTCGTCACTAGTGAACGTATACTTTCCGAAGAATAGCGGATCGTTGTTTGACTTGTCAATCAAATAGTTTATTGCCGCATTAGCATCCCCATTTTTAACTTTTGACCGACGATAACGATCAATGTGGTTGTACAAATCTTTGCGTGTGAAGCCAGCATGACGATATCCACCCTTCTGGAATGCAATATACTTCATAATATGGCAGGTCTTGACACCAAAATTATGAAGATTTTCCACTTGGACTTTATCAGTGACAGTTAGACGACGATTGGCCAGAACCAGATGCGCAAATTGGGGTGGCGTCAGATTGTGGTTGTGAGATTCCACAAAACATGATACCTTCCATCAACTGCAGCCGTAGTCAAGCTTTACCCTAAGCCGAGCTGGACACTTGATCTATCATCCAGATCAAGATACCTCATATTCCTCCAACCCTCCTTATTGCAAAAAAATTGCCTGCTAATGATTCTACCTTAATTATCCCTAACCACGTCATCCTTCCTCATTACAAATCCATGCCAAAAAGAATAAGCGTTATAAAATTGACAAGCCTCATCCTCTGTCCTAAACTCCAAGTTCCAAATATCCTCCACCATTAAATCTGCTATTCTTTTTACACCACAAACTTCTTCACTCTTGCTAGTAGAATCCAGCGAATCCACATTGTCGTCCTCAGCATCATCTTCTGCATTTGGTTGATAATCGAAATCATCACCCAAATCATTATCAGAATCATTCTTCACATTATCCTCCTTTATGGACATAATTTAACCCCTGCCATAATTTTACCCAAAATTGTCAATAAACAGAGCCAATAAACGACGCACCTAATCCGAAGCTAGCTGAAAAATGGGGATGGTAAACCAGCTTCCGCCAGCCACAATTTCGTCTCATGCAGAAGTTCAGCTACAAATTTCTCTACTAGAGCAACATCAGTTTAGCATTCGCCCTCTCCTCAGTTGACGTTGATGCCTAGCCGACGAAACCAGAGTACCAATTCTGGCTCCTGTTACTCGGAGGAGATCATTCTTGCCAAATAGATGTTGGGTGGATTAATCTGTGGTATAACATAGAACGAAGGGGAAAAAACCAAACAGGGTTGGGTAGTGGGTACTAGGATAACCAATTTCACTACTGGAGGCTATGCGTTTTACAAGTTATGAGAGATACATGTTGAATTTCAGGAAGACATGGAGGGTATTTTAGAAAAAAACAACTTAGAGATTATAAATTATAATTGCAAATGTTCCCCAATACATTATACAGTATATATATACATTAATTAATGTAGTATGTTTATGGTATAGGTTCATTAAAAGCTTTTGCTATAACCAATGAATGAATTAATGAAAGGTTGAAATTTTTTTTTTTTTTGATCAATGGCTGAGATGATGACACATGTGTAAGGATAACTTACCCACAAAATTGCCATGGGTTTGGAAGAAATCTCCTTAAAATTTTTGAGAGGATAGTTGATTCTGTTAGCTTAATCTGTTGACCTTGAAAGTGTATGTTAATATCAAACCATATCCTTTAACCAAACAGTATAGCAAACTCATTAATTATCTTGTTGACCAACACCAAAAAATTAAACGTATCAAAATATCTAATAGTAAGATAAAACAGATTTTTGTCCACTCTCTCTATCCTCTTTATTTTCTCATTTTTTGGTTGGACACTCGTGAGTATAGTTATAAGAACTGGACCGAACCGGTTCGACCAAAAAACAAGTGAACTAGTGGTCTGGTCGGTTTGGTTTATGATGCAAACCGCTTCTGCAATTAACCCGGTCAATAATGGTCAAACTCGTTAAAAATCAGACGGATCAACGCGAACTAATGCGGTTCGGGCGTATGAACCGCGCGTCTCCAAGGTGCACCGGCGGGCATGCTGAATCCTGGGATTCGAACTAGGAACATTGTGCAAAAACTCCAGTTCCCTTGCCACTAAGCCAGTCATTCTTCTTTGATAATTATAGGCTAATAATAATATATATAATAAGAAAGTTCACATAAGAATGCTCTAAACCTACAACCATACACTAGTTCATATGTGTAAGATTAATTTTATTTATATGTAATTTTTTTTAGTTTTTTTTTAGATTAGACCCATTAAATTAAAGACTAATAATTTATATAAATTATATATAAATCATATTTAAGTAATAAGCTAATCTAATAAACCAATAATTTCACTGAGTTCGATTGTCAATTCGATTTTGATAACTATGCTCCTGCCTTTTTTTTTTCACTCATTTCTTATGCTGTCTCTAAGTTTCAACATCTTTCTTAGCTTCTCATCATTTTAAATACAAGAGTCCACATTCATTGGTGAAACTATATACATATGGGTGTTATGTTGGATCTTGATAACCTGGCTGACACATTTTATTTTCACATAAATGTGAAATTCCTTACGTGTCAATCCACATGCAACCAGCATTATTTATTTTGCTAGTTTTATTAATTAATATAAGTAATAAAAATTGACCAATGTGATTAGGTAAGATTTTATAATTTTTTAACTAATGGTGCAAAGCTAAGCGATAAAGTACATGCCACTATCTTCAACTTTCTATTTTTCGCTGTCTAATTTCCATATCCCAATTTTTTCGGCCAATTGCCTTTTCAATCATGCGCAAATGATATATTTATTTGAAGGAAAAGTATATAAAGTAAACAAAATATTTTAATCATAGTTCCTTATATACATGTATGTGGTAGTTGAAACAATTAATTTTCTCTAAATATTATTAGTATCTTTGTGTTTTGTCTTCTAAGAGCATTATCAAAAGAAAACAAAATGACTACTCGGTTCTAGTAAATTTATGCAATCGCCGTTACCCCACATTGTAGTTTATGCCAACTTTCCCCCACTATATAAACTTCTTTAATTTAGGACCTCATATTACCACAATCCAACTAAACACTACTCCTCCCACACTAGCTATATATATAGTTAACCAAGATTGGATTCATCCAAGATGCAACAAACATAGATCGTATTTGAAGGTTTTGAAGATAGTGATGGCAAATTTGTTGGTAATTGTTTTGGTGATTCATCAAGTGATGGCAAGTGGATACAGAATGGGAGCAAATGGCTTAGACATGAACTATTACTTGATGGTGGGTTGCCCTCTTGTTGAGCCTGTCGTTAAGAACATTGTTAATAGGGCTTTGCAACATGATCCTACTCTTGCTGCTGCTCTTATTAGAATGCATTTCCATGACTGCTTCATTCAGGTACTTCATTCTATATATGTATCACTTTCACATTTTGATAAAGTCTTTGCTAAATATATAATTATTTATTTATCTTTATTTAATAGTTTACATTTTTAAAATAAATAATTTTATATATGATATTAGAATTTCTCTAATCTTTGATCATAGAGTTTGATCTTTATTCTTTCTAAAGAATTTAGCATAAAAAAGTAAAATACTTTAATAATTATTTGTGTCATTATTTTAATAATTTAATTTTTTAGGATAAGTAATTATTTTTATTTTAATGGTCAAAGGTTGCGGGTTCGAGTCTCCTATCTTTGGTAAATAAAAAAAAAATCAGCTAGGCATTATTGGTAGAATGGTTTACTTTTGCATGGTGGGTTTTAAAATCAAATGTGAATTCATTAACCTTTTTAAATCGAGTTTGCAGCTGGCAACTTTTGTTTTGTATTATTTCAAGTTTTTATAACATGTATACATATATAAATGATTATGCTTTTTAATGAAAAAATATGATTGCAATAATAAAGAATCTTTATAATTTCTCACTGAAAATAGGCAATATTTTTATGAATGAAAAAATTAAATTGCCTATAGAATAAGTCATGGGTAGACTAGATAACAACCAATTCTATCTTTTTTTTTTTAATAATTTCTTACTGCTCTCGACCACCAAAATGGGAGAAAAGATTAGCCTCAGTGTTTCATACATACATAAACATCATAATCAAAACACTATCACCTAGTATAATTACTATAATTTTTGTTACATTTTATTACACCTATACAACCAAATACCAATTATTCAAAATCGGAAACACCGCTTCATAAGGATTGGAAAATGTTCTCTCATCGGAGTTTAGATAATGGAGTATGTCTAAAATGAACACAACAATTATGTATTTATTGGATGCATTATATTTATATAGATCATTAGATTTAATTAGATAAAAATTAAAAGCTAATATAAAAGAAGAACATTGATGGACTCTAATAAATACCTAGTACATAAATAAATATTTTAAATAATAATACTTTAATACACAATACTTTAAATGGTAATAGAATCTTTTATTCTTAAATAATTAAATATAAAACATATAAATACAAAAATATGAGTATTGTTTATTCAATAAGATTAATTATTATGCAAGAAATTTTTATGATATTAAAAAATTATATTAAAATAAAATTTTAAACTATAAAATAAAA
>NC_029780.3:83602546-83603045 GCF_000817695.3 Arachis duranensis | reverse complement strand
GTTTTTCATTAAAATATTTTGAAAATATAATTTATTTAAAATATTATATATAATACATAAAAATATTAATCTTTTTTATATTTTTTATTTTTTTTAAAAAACAGAATAAAAATAATATAATTCTAAATATATGCATATCACATTATATATTTACTTATATTAGTAAAATCTAAACTAATCAAACTTACATAAATAAAAATATAAAACATATAAATACAAAAAAATAAATATTTTTTATTTATTAAAATTAACATTTAAAGTTTCATACATATATATAAAGGTTTAGTGTAAAGATCAGCCACTTGATCAACGGCGCAAATGTGCACAATGTGAAGCTGGTTCTGATTCACCTTCTCCTTTACAAAATGAAGTCTCAAGTTCAAAGTGCTTGCTTCTATGATGAAAGGATAGGATTTGCTAAGAGTTAAAACGTGTTTTAAGTTATCACAATATATCACCATAGTTAATAAATTTTGAATATAATAATTTAATTATTTAT
>NC_029780.3:83602093-83602439 GCF_000817695.3 Arachis duranensis | reverse complement strand
AATAAAGAATATTTATATTTTTTATTTATATATTTTATATTTAATTATTTAAAAATAAAAAATTTAATTATCATTTAAAATATTGTGTATTAAAGTATTGTCATTTAAAATATTTATTTATTTATTAGAATATTCTGTATTTATTAGAATTCATCAATGTTTTTCTTTTATATTAGTATTTGATTTTCATCTAATCAAATTTAATAATCTATATAAATGTGGTGCATCCAATAAATACATCATTGTTGTGCTCGTTTTAGACATACCTAAATAATGTATTTTAAACATTATTACTAAAGTCCAAGCGTTTTTTGCCTAATTTGGCTTAGCCTATTATTCAATAGTC
>NC_029780.3:83594939-83602013 GCF_000817695.3 Arachis duranensis | reverse complement strand
CTTATACGGTTATACCACATTTAGACCATATTGTCTAAAAATATATGGCCTAAAATTTATTAAGTAATATTTTTTAAAATAAAGGAGTAATATGACATATAAGACTTTGAAAAATTTTATAATAGATTTATAAGTTTTTAAAAAAATAAAATAACAAGTAAATTCTTGAAAAAAATGTTTTCTCCCAGAACCTATAAAAAATCCACCGTTGCAAGTCTTCATGGTCTTATTACTCACATACTTGGTACTTTGTTTAAAAAACTTCTAATGAGATAGATAGACAGACAGATAAAAATTGAAAAATACTATTAGTCAAATATTCCGACAACGCTTGAAATATAATGTGAAAAAATTTAAAGGTGAATATTTTTTTTTTAAATTTAGTCCATATTTAATCGGTAAAATAATATATTTTAAATGTCATTAATGTTAATTGATTTTTCTTTGTAACTACTATTTTTTTATTATTGTTTACTGCACCTACGTAATATTGTAGAAATTGGTAGAGTAATCTAAATTTTAATTATCATTAATTTTAATTAATTTTTTTGTAATCACTAATTTATTATCTTACTTACATAATATTTGTTTCTTATTTTTCAAAGTGGAATAATAATTTATTATATTTTTTAACACAAATATTTTCAAATTTTATCATAACTAAATTTAAAAAAATATATATCAAATACTTAAATTAATTTATTTAATTGACAAATTTATTCATAATATCCATAAATTCATACAAATAACATTCATAATTTTATATATATTAATAACATCCATAATTTCATACTCATAACATTCATAATTTCATACATATGATATGATGTTCATAATTAATAAATTTTTACAATTAATATTACTAAATTTCAAACTGTATCTTATTGTATTTTTCAAATTATTATCTCATATGTATACTAATAGGTCATAATTTAATTATTTTAATATTTTTATTTAATATTCATATGTATGTTTATTTATTGATTTTAATATGACGAGTTAATAATTATTTTTAAAAAATTATTTTTTAATTTTTGTTTATATTTTATATTTTATTTTTTATATTTTAATAGTCTATATGTATTATATTTCATTTTCTGTTTTTTATTTTTAATAGTCTATATATAAAATATGAGTTGTATAGTTGAAGTTGTTAAATTTTTTTAATTTAACATTCATAATTTTATATGTATAACATCTATAATTTTAAACACATAAAATCTATAGTTAATTTATTATTTATTATTTTATTTTGTAGGTTAAAAACTAATACCTTTGGATGTTTTTAAAAAATAAAGACTAATAAAATATAAGATGTTTTTATTTTTTATAAAATGTATTGAGGTGATGATTTGAGATTTTTTTTTAGAATTAAAAATATCAAAATTTAAAATTTTTATTTAGAAAAAAAAACTTATAGAATTATGAATGTAATAATAATGAAAGAGCATTTTTGAAATTTAATTCATATTAAATTTAAAATTGACTTTAGTGTAACTAAATGAGAGAAGATAATTATATAAAGAAATTAATTGTGTCAATTTATTTTTATTCAGTAATATTAGGAAGACAAACAAACAATCAATAAAACTTTTTTTATTTAGTATTTATTAATTATCACAATAATTAATAAATGTTAAATAAGACAAATTATCACTATTTTTGAGTAATTTTCTTTAATTACCAAATATTTTTTATTTTTATTTATTATCTATAATATTTTGCCTACTTAACAATACTCTTTTTATAGTATCTAATTTTGAAATCTACAAATTAATAATGAATGGACCAATAAGATGACTTCTATTCCATCCTTATTTCTTAGAATGAGTAACCATTACCTGAAAGTAGTGATCCAACTACTTCTTGTCTCAAAAAATGTCCACACCATTCTGTGGTGCATCTCTTTCAACAGCGACAAAATCCTCGACCACTTGAACACCTTCATCCATTATTTTCTACATTTTACACCTCATGATTTTTATTTTTATTTTTCTTTATGCCAACTCATTCTTGTTATTTGTGTAACAGCTTTTGGTGAAGTTTATTAGAATCTAAATTAATTCAAGCTTATAATTTATTCAATAATGAATAAATAAAATAATACCCATTTCAATTATAATTTATTCAAGCTTATTTGTGTAACAGTTTTTTTTGTTGTTATTAATTGCAGTCGTTGATACATTATTGAAATCGTTTGCTCACTTATTTGTTCTACGTGCACTTACATAGGGTTGTGATGGGTCAATCCTAATTGACTCCACAAAGGACAATACAGCAGAAAAGGACTCACCAGGGAATCTGAGCCTTAGAGGATACGAAGTCATTGATGAAATCAAGGAGGAACTTGAAAGACAATGTCCTGGTGTTGTTTCGTGTGCTGATATTCTTGCTATGGCGGCTAGGGATGCTGTATTCTTTGTAAGTAGATGACGAAATATATTACTTAATTTTATTAGATATAAATTTATTTTGAGTAAAATATGTACTTTATTTTTAATGGCTGTAATTTTTTTAAAAATATCTTTTGTAATTTTTTTAAAAATATTTTTAACATTTATTTTTATTTAATTTTATCGGTGATGTTTTAGATTTATTTAATTTTGTCTCTAATATTTTTTATTTTAAAGTTATCTTTAGATATTTTTAATTTTATCTCTATGATATTTTAGATCAATGAAATTAATGTTTAAAGATAATTTTAACATAAATAAAAAATATAAAAAATAAAATTAAATATTAAAAATATTTTTAACAAAATCATAAATGCTGAAGAAAGAAAATGTATTTTATCCAATTATTATGTGATTATATATTTAATATTTTATGTTTTAAAAAAATAATATAAGAGTTTTTATGAATGGACGGCGAGAAATATTTTAATCAAATATCATAAATAAAGATTTATCGCAAGTCCAGTATTATAATAAGTGATGTTGTATCCTATATCTTATAAATAATTATTGTACGTATGATGAAAAAAATAAAATAAAACAGGCTGGAGGTCCAATCTATGACATACCAAAAGGGAGAAAGGATGGAAGAAGGTCGAAAATAGAGGATACTATAAATCTTCCATTCCCAACCTTCAATGCCTCTGAGTTGATTAAGGCTTTTGGGCAACGTGGTTTTTCTGCTCAAGAAATGGTCGCTCTTTCGGGTAAGCAGTGTAAACTATTTTATTTACTGTGTAAAAGAATTATATTATTATATAACTAAACTTATTTATTATTGTCGTAGATGATTAATTAATTAATTCTTTTCTTCATTATTTCATAATGTTATTTTTTGCGGACATAATTTTGGTCTTTTGAAAATTCTGTTCTAGTAGTAAGAAAGAGTTAGATGATTAAAATATGAAGTGAAAAGAAAACTTCATTTTCATATATTACATCATTGGTCACTAAGTTCAAAAGGTGGGGGAAAATGTAATAAATGCAAGGATATAAATTATATAGATCTTTGTTTTGTCTTGACAATATGGAGTGATAATTAGTTTGGAAAATATTTTTACGAAAGTGTCACATATTTTGAAATTTATTATCAAAATGTCATATTTTATAAATAATAATTATTCATATGTTATTCTTTTATAAAAAATATTAGAATATATTAAGATCAATTAGCTTTCATTAAAATTATTTATCATATTTAGATATTTATTATAGGATAATACGTTTTTATTATTTTAATTATCTTAATACTTATAAATATCATTTTATATTATATCATTCTATCCAAGTTGAATACACACAAATCCTTTTTCATAGGGTATCTTGAGTCATGTATCTTTCTTGAAGAAGATAGGTTATTTTTTTTCATCGTATTTTTTACACTTTTACTCTGTCATTTTTCTTTGCTTTTTTTGTCTCTTTTTATATTTTTTCACCTCGCCGATTAGCATATCTTCTTTATTTTGTATCTTTTCAAATCTAATGAATCAAATACCATTATTATCCACTACTTACGTATTTTCGTGGAAAAACCAAATATATTTTTTTGTCATTCTTCGACATTTTACCATCTCTTCACAGTTTGCCACTTTTTGGCAATTTTCGAGCAGTTCACCATCTTTTTGGTAGTATTGCCTGAACTTCCTTCCGCAAATTTTGTTTGCACCCGTTTCATTAGTTTATGTAAATTTTTTATATTTTTGTTTTAAAAAATTTCAAACTCAAGTTGTTACTTGAGTTTGAAGTGGATGTTAGAATATATTATGATCAATTAATTTTCATTAGAATTATTTAGTATATCTGAATATTTATTATAAGATATTACATCTTTATTATTTAGATTCTCTTAACATTTATAAATATCTTTTTATATTATATCATTTTATACGACTTGAATACACACAAATCCTTTATAACAAAAAAGAATGATATTTTAGTAATAAATTTAAAAAAAATCACATTAGTTAAGAAAACGAGTTTGGAATGTCGTAAATATATTTCTAAAACGACTAAATTGCAGATGGAGTTAACATAAAAATATACGATTAGTTTTTGAAAAATATAGAATGTTCCTTGGCCATAATTTTTTAACAGTCCATATATATATATATAATACATTTATGCAGGGGCTCACACGTTAGGAGTTGCAAGATGTGCTTCTTTCAAGAACAGATTGAACCAAGCTGACCCAACATTGGACTCACAATTTGCCAAGACACTCTCTAGGACATGCAGCTCCGGCGACACGACAGAGCAGCCGTTCGATGCAACAAGGAACGACTTTGATAACTTGTACTTCAATGCTCTGGTGAGGAAGAATGGTGTTCTCACGTCAGATCAAACCCTCTATGCTAGCCCTTTAACAAGGAACATTGTGAATGCCTATGCATTTAACCAAGCCATGTTCTTCTTTGATTTCCAACAAGCAATGGTCAAAATGGGCCTCATTGATGTCAAAGATGAATCCAAGGGTGAAGTGCGACAAAATTGCCGCAGAATACTTTAATTAATTATTAATGATAATTATATACGAATAATTGGGTGTGTGTTCTCATGTTCTGTGTGATATATATTTTATGTGTATGTACTGTGTGTATGCATGTTAAATGTGTTAAGGTTTGGTGTAAGTTGTTTTTGGAATAAAGGGGTACAGTAGTTTCTGATACATCTTTCTTGTTTATATTTTTATATATGTTTTTTTTAACTTTTACATGTGAATCTAATTAGTAATGTATAACATCTTAACTAAAGAATTTGACACGTCCCGTTACTAATAAAGAAAAGACCTACAAATAAGGAGCTGGACCCTTTAGGTTTCTCAATGTGTGGTTCTCATATTCGTAGTTCAAGAAAATTTTCGATCAAGATGAAAGAAAGTAGAGGGGAGAACTTGTGCCAAAATATTGAAGAATATAAACATTCTACTGCGCTCAACGAATAGAATAAGAAATATGAAAACATAGATGAGAAGATAAAGTGCTTTGACGAGAAAATTGCAAGAGTAAAACAAGAATTGAAAAATGGGATAAGCTATGAAGAAAACTTAATAAAGAGACAAGCTTTAAAGAATTAAATTGAGTTATGGTACTGATGAGCGAATAATTTATACGCTTTTTGGCATTGTTTTTAGGTAGTTTTTAGTAAGTTTAAGCTACTTTTAGGAATATTTTCATTAGTTCTTATGTTAAATTCATATTTCTGGACTTTACTATGAGTTTGTGTGTTTTTCTGTGATTTCAGGTAATTTCTGGCTGAAATTGAGGGACCTGAGCAAAACTCTGATAAGGAGGCTGACAAAGAACTGCTGATGCTGTTGGAATCTGACCTCCCTATACTAAAAATGGATTTTCTGGAGCTACAGAACTCCAAATGGCGCGCTCTCAATGGCGTTGGAAAGTAGACATCCAGAGCTTTCCAGCAATATATAATAGTTCATACTTTATTCGGGAATTGACGACGTAAAGTGGCGCTCAACGCCAAGTACATGCTGCTGTCTGGAGTTAAACGCCAGAAACACGTCACAACCCGGAGTTGAACGCCCAAAACACGTTATAACTTGGCGTTTAACTCCAAGAGAAGTCTCAACTCGTGGATAGATCAAGCTCAGCCCAAACATACACCAAGTGGGCCCCGGAAGTGGATTTATGCATCAATTACTTATTCATGTAAACCCTAGTAGCTAGTTTAGTATAAATAAGACTTTTTACTAGTGTATTAGTCGTCTTTTGACCATTCGGTCTTCTGATCACGTTTTGGGGACTGGCCATTCGCCCATGCTTGAACCTTTCACTTATGTATTTTCAACGGTAGAGTTTCTACACACCATAGATTAAGGGTGTGGAGCTCTACTGTACCTCAAGTTTCAATACAATTACTATTATCTTCTATTCAATTCTCTTTTATTCTTATTCCAAGATATACGTTGCACTTCAACTTGATGAATGTGATGATCCGTGACACTCATCATCATTCTCACCTATGAACGCGCGTGACTGACAACCACTTCCGTTCTACCTTAGGCCGGGCGCATATCTCTTAGATTCCCCAACAGAATCTTCGTGGTAAAAGCTAGATAGATGGCGGCATTCATGGGAATCCGGAAAGTCTAACCTTGTCTGTGGTATTTCGAGTAGGATTCTGGGAATCTGGAAAGTCTAACCTTGTCTGTGGTATTCCGAGTAAGATTCCGGTATTGAATGACTGTGACGAGCTTCAAACTCCTGAAGGCTGGGCGTTAGTGACAGACGCAAAAGAATCAAGGGATTCTATTCCAACCTGATTGAGAATCGACAGATGATTAGCCGTGCTGTGACAGAGCATTTGGACCATTTTCACTGAGAGGATGGGATGTAGCCATTGTCAAGGGTGATGCCCTACATACAGCTTGCCATGGAAAGGAGTAAGAAGGATTGGATGAATGTAATAAGAAAGTAGAAATTTGAGAGGAGCACAGCATCTCCATACGCCTATCTGAAATTCCCACCATTAATTTACATAAGTATTTCTATCTTAGTTTATTTATCTTTAGTTTCTATTTATTCCATTAATCAAATTTAAACCAATAATCCAATTATACTTGAATCCGCCTGACTGAGATTTACAAGGTGACCATAGCTTGCTT
>NC_029780.3:83592526-83594825 GCF_000817695.3 Arachis duranensis | reverse complement strand
GTTGTGTCCACACATAGCAAAGAGCCATAATAATGATTCCATACAACAACAAAGAATACTATATTGATGTGATCACAATTTCGTCCACCAAGTTTTTGGCACCGTTGCCGGGGATTGTTCGAGTATGGATAACTGACGGTTCATCTTGTTGCTCAGATTAGGTAATTTTCTTTTCAAATTTTTTTCAAAAAAAAAATCTTTTTCAAAATTTTCTTTTCTTTTTCGTTTTTCCAAAAATATTTTCGAAAAAATTTAATAATAATTCAAAAAAAAATTATAAAATCATAAAAATCAAAAATATTTTATGTTTCTTGTTTGAGTCTTGAGTCACTTTTTATGTTTGGTGTCAATTGCATGCTTTAAAAATTTTTCTTGCATTTTTCGAAAATTCCATGTATTCATGGTGTTCTTCATAATCTTCAAGTTGTTCTTGACAAGTCTTCTTGTTTGATCTTGATGCTTTCTTGTTTTGTGTTGTTTGTTGTTTTTCATATGCATTTTTTGTTTGTTAGAGTCCATGCATTAAAGATTTCTAAGTTTGGTGTCTTGCATGTTTTCTTTGCATCAAAAATTTTTCAAAATTATGTTCTTGATGTTCATCAGGATCTTCAAAGTGTTCTTGGTGTTCATCATGACATTCATAGTGTTCTTGCATGCATCATGTGTTTTGATCCAAAATTTTTATGTTTTTGGTCGTAATTGTGTTTTTCTCTCTCATAATTAAAAATTCAAAAAAAAATCAAAAAAATATCTTTTCCTTATTTTTCTCATAATTTTCGAAAATTTGAGTTGACTTAGTCAAAAACTTTTAAAATTAGTTATTTCTTACAAGTCAAGTCAAATTTTCAAAATTTAAAAATCTTATCTTTTCAAAATCTTTTTCAAAAAATCATATCTTTTCCAATTTTTCCTCTTTTTCCAAAATTTCAAAAATCTTTTTCAAAATATTTTCAAAATCTTTTTCTTATCTTTATATCAAATTTTCAAAAATTAGCTAACAATTAATGTGATTGATTAAAAAATTTGAAGTTTGTTACTTTCTTGTTAAGAAAGGTTCAATCTTTAAAATTCTAGAATCATATCTTGTAGTTACTTGTTAGTCAAGTAATCAATTTTAATTTTGAAAATTAAATCTTTTTCAAACATATCTTTTTATCACATCTTCTTATCTTATCTCTTTATCATATCTTTTTCAAAATTTTATCTTTTTCAAAATCCTCTCTAATTTTCGAAAATATCTCACCCCTTTTTCAAAAATTCTTTTTAATTAACTACTTGTTTCAAATTTTAATTTTAATTTTAATTCATCTTTAATTTTCGAAAATACTAACTCCTTTTCAAAAATATTTTCGAAAATCCCTCTGTCATCTTCTTCTATTTATTTATTTATTTACTAACACTTCTCTTCATCTCTTATCACCTCCCCTATCCTTACTCTTTATACAGACTATTCATTCCTCTCCTTCCATTATCCCCTTTCTTCTTCTACTAATAATAAGGATCCTCTTTACTGTGACATAGAGGATTCCTCTTCCTTTTCTTTTCCTCTTCTCTATTCCTCTTCCTTTTCTTTTTCTCTTCTCTTTCATATGAGCAGGAACAAGGAAAAAGGCACTCTTGTTGAAGCTGATCTTGAACCTGAAAGGACTTTAAAGAGGAAGTCAAGAGAGACTAAAAATCAACAATTCAGAGAAACCTCAAAAAAAAAAGATAAAAGGGAAGACAAAAAGCTTCCACCTCCAAGTCATGGGAGATGGAAAGATTCATGTAAAGGGTCTATAGCTCAGTGGTAGAACATTTGACTGCAAACCAAGAGATCCCTGAGATACCTCAGGGGATACATTTTCCTCCACACAATTATTGGGAGCAACTAAGGATAGGAGCACCAAAATCACTGAGGTTGGGAGCAACTAAGGGTAGGAACACCAAAATCACTAGGGATCATGCAACAGAAGCAAGAAAGAGACATAGAGGAGCTCAAAAAGCACCATTGGTCCTTCAAGAAGGCGCCACCCTCAATAAGGTGGACTCATTCCTTGTCATTTTTTTCTGCTTTTCGTTTTTTTATGTTATATGTTTATTTATGTTTTGTGTCTCTACTTTATGATCATTAGTAGTTAGTAACTATGTCTTAAAGCTGTGAATAATTCCATAAATCCTTCACCTCTTTTAAATTAAAAATGTTTTTAATTCAAAAGAACAAGAAATACATGAGTTTCGAATTTATCCTTGAATTTAATTTAATTATATTGATGTGGTGACAATACTTTTTGTTTTCTGAATGAATGCTTGAACAGTG
>NC_029780.3:83591469-83591879 GCF_000817695.3 Arachis duranensis | reverse complement strand
TGTGTTTTTCTGTGATTTCAGGTATTTTCTGGCTGAAATTGAGGGACCTGAGCAAAACTCTGATAAGAGGCTGACAAAGGACTGTTGATGCTGTTGGAATCTGACCTCCCTGTACTAAAAATAGATTTTCTGGAGCTACAGAACTCCAAATGGCGCGCTCTCAATGGCGTTGGAAAGTAGACATCTAGAGCTTTTCAGCAATATATAATAATCCATACTTTATTCGGGAATTGACGATGTAAAGTTGCACTCAACGCCAAGTACATGCTGCTGTCTGGAGTTAAACGCTAGAAACACGTCACAACCCGGAGTTGAACGCCCAAAACACGTTATAACTTGGCGTTCAACTCCAAGAGAAGCCTCAGCTCGTGGATAGATCAAGCTCAGCCCAAGCACACACCAAGTGGGCC
>NC_029780.3:83591104-83591411 GCF_000817695.3 Arachis duranensis | reverse complement strand
ACTTACTCATGTAAACCCTAGTAGCTAGTTTAGTATAAATAAGACTTTTTACTAGTGTATTAGTCATCTTTTGACCATTCGGTCTTTTGATCACCTTCATGGGGGCTGGCCATTCGCCCATGCCTGAACCTTTCACTTATGTATTTTCAACGGTGGAGTTTCTACACACCATAGATTAAGGGTGTGGAGCTCTGCTGTACCTCAAGTTTCAATACAATTACTATTGTCTTCTATTCAATTCTCTTTTATTCTTATTCCAAGATATACGTTGCACTTCAACTTGATGAATGTGATGATCCGTGACACT
>NC_029780.3:83590184-83590935 GCF_000817695.3 Arachis duranensis | reverse complement strand
AAAAAGTCTAACCTTGTCTGTGGTATTCCGAGTAGGATTCCGGAAATCTGGAAAGTCTAACCTTGTCTGTGGTATTCCGAGTAAGATTCCGGTATTGAATGACGGTGACGAGCTTCAAACTCCTGAAGGCTGGGCGTTAGTGACAGACGCAAAAGAATCAATGGATTCTATTCCAACCTGATTGAGAACCGACAGATGATTAGCCGTGCTGTGATAGAGCATTTGGAC
Source organism: Arachis duranensis (assembly GCF_000817695.3). Classification (NCBI taxonomy): domain Eukaryota; kingdom Viridiplantae; phylum Streptophyta; class Magnoliopsida; order Fabales; family Fabaceae; genus Arachis; species Arachis duranensis. The sequence continues at coordinate 83,590,707 of NC_029780.3, read as the reverse complement.
CATTTTCACTGAGAGGATGGGATGTAGCCATTGTCAAGGGTGATGACTTACATACAGCTTGCCATGGAAAGGAGTAAGAAGGTGTAACACCATACCATACAGAGTCTTATGCTTAAGTCATAATTCAGAGATGGCAAGGTATTACGACCTCTAAAATAAAAATTTAGTACGTATAGTAGTATGAATGATTGATTATAACTAGGAGCCTTTGTAGAAAAAGGGGTAAACAAAAATCGCAACTCTAAAGCGCAACACTCCGATCGATAACGTAACGAACGAGGGTAACCAACGCGTGATTATATATAAACAAAGGAGTGTCAAAAACAGGAATATCAAGACTCAAGATCCGGCTGCGAAGATAACCGGTCCGAGCATAACAATATATACATATGATAGAAATAAGGAAAACCCCAAAGGAAACCCAAAGGGACACAAATACATAAAACCTATTCTCCAAAATCTCCCATAAGAGGAGTCATCACAGTTTGTATTATTTAATGGAGATAAAAGTATCTAAGCAAAA
>NC_029780.3:83589860-83590131 GCF_000817695.3 Arachis duranensis | reverse complement strand
GATGATATCATCTGTCGGTTATAGAGCCAACCCGACAAGTCCTGGTAGCTAACCATCGGACTGTCCCTCTGTCATGCATCCCCAACTCGAGTTATACTCGTTCTAAACTTGATCATAATCATGATCTATATCCATCACCCTCACTGGTGAATATTTACGGGGGCGAGCTCATCCGGGTCTTTCACAGTGTCCGACCACACTTATGACATAGGGTCAAAAGAGTATCAAGTCTCAACCTGGAGCACGTGGTGGCTAGCCACTGCTACTACCC
>NC_029780.3:83589488-83589698 GCF_000817695.3 Arachis duranensis | reverse complement strand
ACCCATACCCAGCCAATATCCATAGCATACACAGCTATTCCGGCTCACGGTTCAATCCAGAACCAGCCAATATCCATAGCATACACAGTTATTCCGGCTCACGGTTCAATCCAGAACAAGCCAATTCATAAACAATTACAGCCTTTCGGCCCATGGCATAACAAGCACTTCCACCACCATCCTCCACATCTCACATAATCATCAATGATC
>NC_029780.3:83588346-83589416 GCF_000817695.3 Arachis duranensis | reverse complement strand
CAAGTTACCTCATTCTCTAGCCCCTTTTTAATAGCTAGGCATGTCATATTGATTTAAGATATGAGTGGTGAGATCGGAGGTTTAGAAGTATGAAATTTGGCTTTTAAAACTCAAAAATCAACTTTGGGATGAAAACAGGTCCGCGCGTACGCGCACTCCACGCGCACGCGTGGTTGGCCTCAAAAACTCATCGACGCGCAAGCGTCATGCATGCTAACGCGTGGATTAAAAGTTTGCCAATCGGCGCGTACGCGTCAACCACGCGTACGCATGGGTGTTCTCGTGCCCCGGGCACAACACTGGCACAGTTTTGGCATAACTCTCTGGAAAATGGCTGGGCATTGGGTGCAGCACAATCGGCGCGCCCGCGCACATCACGCTCACGCGTGGATGGCATTTTCCGGAAGAACGGCGCGCACGCGCCAAGTGCGCCCATGCGCAAGGGGTCATTCTGCTAAAAATTTTCTAAGTTAAAAGCTGCAGAATTCACAGATTCAACCCCCAATCTTCCAACGGACATAACTTTCTCATTTTAAATCGTTTTTCACCCGTTCTTCGAACGGCATGGACATCCCGGATCCAATTTCATTTCTAAAAAGATTTGGTACAAAACAGAGATCCGTAGTCCAAGTTATGTCCCACCAAAGTATGCCCAAAAACCATGTTTTTCATAAAAACCACAAAGTGCCATTTTCAAAACAAGCCATTTCCAACTCTTTTCTAAATCAATCAAAACATGCCATTTTCATCCCCTTTTCTTGAAATCAATCAAAATACATCAATTTCAACATCAAGCCTCCTCAACTCACACATTGACACTTCACCGCAATTTATCAAAATCACTATCTCATCATTTTAACCCACTTCACCCAAGTGGCTCAAACTCAAACATATTGACATATCATATACTCTTTCTCATGCCAATTATCAACAACACTAATTCCACTAAATCATCATTGTACACAATCAATTTCATACTCACCATCAACATGGTTCAACCCACAATTCAACCATAACCAATCATCAAGCATATATCACAACATGCATATTTCTCATACATCATACCATCA
>NC_029780.3:83586786-83587190 GCF_000817695.3 Arachis duranensis | reverse complement strand
TGCCACTTTGACCAATGAAACCTCTTTTCCACGCAACCGTTTGATACTAGTATCATCAATTCTGACTGGAGCCACTGGAAGCGTCAAATCTTCCCTCAACTGAACCGACTCAGGTTCCAACACATGGCTAGCATCAGCAGTGTACTTCCGAAGCTGCGACACGTGAAACACGTCGTGCAGGTTCGAAAGATGAGGTGGTAGAGCCATCCGATACGCCACCGGTCCAATCCTCTCCAGGATTTGAAATGGACCAATGTATCGAGGATTCAACTTCTTTGCCTACCTACTCCCGTGGTCAGAGTAACCTTAAGGAAAACATGATCTCCTTCCTCAAATTCTAAGGGCTTTCGCCTCTGATCGGCGTAACTCTTTTGACGACTCTGCGCCGTAAGCATCCTATCACG
>NC_029780.3:83584702-83585359 GCF_000817695.3 Arachis duranensis | reverse complement strand
GGAATAAATCAGTATGTCATCAATGAAGACAACAACGAATTTATCTAGAAACGGACGGAAAACTCTATTCATGTAATCCATGAACACTGCTGGAGTGTTTGTCAACCCGAAAGACATAACAGTGTACTCGTAATGACCATAACGAATCCTAAAAGTGGTCTTAGGGATATCCTCACCTCTCACCCTTATCTGGTGATAACCGGATCGCAAATCGATCTTGGAGAAAACTCCAGCTCCTTGTAACTGATCCATGAGATCATCAATTCTCGGCAATGGGTACTTATTCTTTATTGTAACCTTGTTCAACTGCCTGTAATCCACACAGAGCCGCATACTCCCATCCTTCTTCTTCACCAGTAATACTGGAGCACCCCACGGAGAGACACTTGGTCGTATAAAATTCTTACCCAACAAATCCTCTAACTGAGACTTTAGCTCGTTCATCTCCAACGGTGACATCCTATAAGGAGCACTTGAGATTGGTCCCGCCCCGGGCACCAATTCAATAGCAAACTCAACCTCTCGGTTAGGTGGAAACTCATCAATATCATCGGGAAACACTTTCAGAAACTCAGACACAACCGGAATCTGTTCCAACCTTTGATCATCACCCGAAACACCCGCGGTTAACAACATGATACCCTGACATTCGGTTCC
>NC_029780.3:83582901-83583989 GCF_000817695.3 Arachis duranensis | reverse complement strand
GATGCTCCCGAATCAAATAAAGCATTTAAAGTTTGTCCAGCCATTTCACAGTTACCTCGAATAAGTGTCTCGGATCCCTCAGCTCCTACAGCTGAAGTGGTGAACACCCGCCCAGTCTATTGTGCTTTCCCAGCACCTTGTTTCTGCTTCTCAGGACAATTTACGGCTTTATGCCCCGCCTTTCCACAAGTGTAGCACAAACCCCATCCGGCCTTGCATGGCGCTCCCGGATGGTGACTCCCACATCTAGTACAAGCTTGATCATTCTGAGGCTGCTTCCCAAACCTCTTCCCTTGGAAATTGTTGTTGTTGTTGGGCCTTCTGAAAGAGCTTCCCCTCTTGAAAGACGGACCTCTAGGTGCAAAACTCTTCCCTCGGTTCTATGGGAATGATCCTCTGTGAATCCCTTTCTCGGCAGTTGCCCTTTTCACATTGTGACTCCCTTTCTCAGCAGTTGCCCCTTTCACACACTCTTCAGCAACCCTACACTTGTTTACCAGCTCGGAGAAGGTCCTAATCTCCATTGGTCCCACTGAACTAAAGATATCACTCCGGAGTCCTCCTTCATACTTAACACACTTCTATTCCTCATATTCCACCGGAGTCCCTTGGCACATACGAGAGAACCTGAACAGCTCCTCAAACTTGTCCGTATACTCTGATATGGACATAGTACCCTGCTTCAGCTGCAATAACTCAAGTTCCTTAGCCGTCCTAGCAGAAGTCGGAAAGTACTTCTTATAGAACTCTTCTTGAAGTCAGAAAGTACTTCTTATAGAACTCCTCTTGGAAGACATTCCAGGTGATATAGTCATCACCCTGCTGCAGAAGGCGTCGGATGCCTTGCCACCAATGGGACGCTTCACCGACAAGCATATAGGTAGCAAACTCGACACGCTGTCCTTCAGGCACCACTTGTGCTTACAGTGCTCGCTCTATAGCCTGAAACCATGTATCAGCCTCAGTCGGGCTAGTAGTCCCCTTGAACTTAGGTGGATTAACCTTCAAAAAGTTTGCCAGCGTCATCGGGCCATGAACTCCACCTCCATCATTACCATGGTTGTTCATCTGTTGACCAAGAGCCTCAG
>NC_029780.3:83577232-83580498 GCF_000817695.3 Arachis duranensis | reverse complement strand
CATTTTAAATCGTTTTTCACCCGTTCTTCGAACGGCATGGACATCCCGGATCCAATTTCATTTCTAAAAAGATTTGGCACAAAACAGAGATCCGTAGTCCAAGTTATGTCCCACCAAAGTATGCCCAAAAACCATATTTTTCATAAAAACCACAAAGTGCAATTTTCAAAACAAGCCATTTCCAACTCTTTTCTAAATCAATCAAAACATGCCATTTTCATCCCTTTTTCTTGAAATCAATCAAAATACATCAATTTCAACATCAAGCCTCCTCAACTCACACATTGACACTTCACCGCAATTTATCAAAATCACTATCTCATCATTTTAACCCACTTCACCCAAGTGGCTCAAACTCAAACATATTAACATATCATATACTCTTTCTCATGCCAATTATCAACAACACTAATTCTACTAAATCATCATTGTACACAATCAATTTCATACTCACCATCAACATGGTTCAACCCACAATTCAACCATAACCAATCATCAAGCATATATCACAACATGCATATTTCTCATACATCATACCATCAAGGCATCATTAATCATCATCACATATATGACCACATCATATATCTCAATCATTCAATAACATCAACCATTCAATGCCTATCTTAGGGCCTCTAGCCTAAGTATTTTCTACCACATTACATATTAGATACGGGAAACCGAAACCATACTTTAGCCGATTTTCCCAAGCTCCACCGGAGCACTTCCAAACCACTTATCCACAAGCTCTCAAGGCCTCAACACCTCCAAGAACAAATTTTTCACCACCAAACCCTTTCCAAGCTTTTCAAAATCACCAAATCAAGCTCCAATATTCACATATACACAACCTAAGCCAAGTTACCATTGGCTGTCCATGAGTCCGTTTGAGCAGGGACTCCTCTCCCTTGAATTACGTGAGGAAACTCATTTTGCTGCTTCTCCAATGGGTGGAACCAGATTTTGTCAAAAAAAGTAAATAGGAACTCACCCGTTGGAGTTGGTCATAAGAACCTAGCTGGGGCACTGGCATTACTGCAGTCTTGAATATTTTGATGTTTTCCACGTTCAGACCAAGAGACTTTAACACCATTCTCTAACTGCTTGCATCGAGGTCAGTATTTTTATGGATAATGTTTGTTATGTACCGTACGATATTCATTTTTTTCAAAGTTTGATGGGAACTGTTATGTATCTGACAGGTGGGGGAGGTTCCTGTCGTCGTCGAACAAGAAGGGTCCCCAAATTATCGCAACTCAACACAGATTAGACAGGTTGAGTGGAAATGATGTAAATCTCATATTCTAATTTTTGCTTTCGGTTACAGCTAATTGACTGCGGTATTGGCCTATGACCCAATCGTTGCATGGATATGTGTATGGCTTAGTTAATTTTGAGTACTTCCTGTGTTGCAGTTGATAAACTCTAATTTTGTGGTTTATCTTGTGTTGAATTTAGGGAATTTTATCAACTTACCTCACATTTATTCAATGAAAGAGTATGGTTTTGTAATCCTCCCTAAATTATGCCTAATGATTGAAAACATGTCTTTTAGGCCTTAAAGTTGATAAATTTAATTTACTTTAATTCCATTCGATGCCTTGATATGTTTGTTGAGTGATTTCAGGTTCATAAGGCAAGGATTGAATGGAAGAAGTGAAGAGAAAAGCATACAAAGTGGAGAATTCATGTCGACGCGTGTATGTGGCTCACGCATATGCGTGGGAGGAAATCTATCAGGCGACGCGTACGCCTGACAAGTGTCACGTCCCGCCCCGCCTAGGGAGGCGGTCCTAAAATCCTAGCCCGCCAAATTTTCTCTTTTTTTTTACTTTTAACTATTAAATCATATATATAAAGGTATAAAGAAACTCTTCTATTTTTTTACTTTTAACTATTATAATTTCTAAAAGTATAAACAAATTATAATTTTTATATTCACAAATATTAAAGTCTTTGTAATTATATATATCTAATAAATATAATTATAAACCAAGTTTTCATCCAAAACACAATTATAAATATTGTTCTCAAAGCAAAATAAACATAATCCAAAACATAATTATAAATATTATCTCTAAAACAAAATAAATATAATCCAAAATACTCCATTTTCATCTTCATTCTCTTGTAAGTTGGGTTGGGGGAAGTTGGGTTTTGGTAAAAAAAAATTGTAAAAATACCCCCTTGCTAAAAAAATTTCTAAGTCCAATGGAAAAGCCCACCCCGCCCGCCAAAGCCCGCTAAAACCCGCAGTTTAAGCGGTGCGGGTTAAACAGGCTTTTACTTTTTGGCAGTCCCAATTTTTCAACCCAGCCCGCCTTTTTAGCGGGTTATGCGGGTCGGCCCGGCGAGTTTAGGCCCATTTGCCACCCTTAGATACAAGAGAAGACAAAATTTTAGAAACAACACTCAAGGGATAAATACATAAAGGATTTTGATAGAAACTCGAAATATTTTCATGTAAAGTTAACAAATAAGGCGGAGAAGAAGCCAAATCCTTAAAATTCAAGATGAGGGAAGAAATGTGAAGGATCCAAGTAGAGAATCAACAAGATTGCTAGGAGGTCATACTTTAAAGATCTCTAAACTCAAAACCTATGTTGGCCGTGTCTTTTTAGGAGAAATTGATTCCAAAGATATTAGAAGAGCAAGCCATCATGATTGATATAATTCCGAGTGACAAGGAAATAAGAGATGTGGTTTGGTCTTGTGAATCTACAAGAGCTCCAAGGCCTGATGGATACAACTTTGGGTTCATCGAGAGGACATGCAAAACAATTAGAGCTGAAATTACAGACATGGTCAAAGCTAGGTTTCTTTATTCAAGGGAGTATTGATGAGCGGATAATTTGTATGCTGTTTGGCATTGTTTTTAGTATGTTTTTAGTATAATCTAGTTAGTTTTTAGTATATTTTTATTAGTTTTTAGCTAAAATTCACTTTTCTGGACTTTACTATGAGTTTGTGTGTTTTTCTGTGATTTCAGGTATTTTCTGGCTGAAATTGAGGGTCCTGAGCAAAAATCTGATTCCGAGACCAAAAAGGACTACAGATGCTGTTGGATTCTGACCTCCCTGCACTCGAAGTGGATTTTCTGGAGCTACAGAAGCCCAATTGGCGCGCTCTCAACGGCATTGGAAAGTAGACATCCTGGGCTTTCCAGCAATATATGATAGTCCATACTTTGCCCAAGATTTGATGGCCCAAACCGGCGCTCAAAGTCTCCCTCAGAAATTCCAGCGTTAAACGCCGGAACTGGCATAAAA
>NC_029780.3:83569803-83571145 GCF_000817695.3 Arachis duranensis | reverse complement strand
TGATAATTTCTGATATCCTGACTAAGATTTACAAGATAACCATAGCTTGCTTCAAGCCGACAATCTCTGTGGGATCGACCCTTGCTCACGCAAGGTATTACTTGGACGACCCAGTGCACTTGCTGGTTAGTTGTGCGGGATTACAAAAGTGTGATTGCAATTTCGTGCACCAAGTTTTTGGCGCCGTTGCCGGGGATTGTTGAGTTTGGACAACTGACGGCTTGTCTTGTTGCTTAGATTAGGATTTTTTTTTATTTTTGTTGGTTTAGGGTCTTTTAGTTGAGTCTAGTTTCATATTCTAAGTTTGGTGTCAATTGCATGCTTTTGTTTTTCTTTTGATTTTCGATTTTTGCATGTTTTTAGTCCCTTTTTGATTTACAAAAATTCTAAGTTTGGTGTCCTCTTTGTGTTTTTCCCTTAAAAATTTTCGAAAACTGTGTGTTAGATTTTCTAAAATTTTAAGTTTGGTGTCTCTTTGTGTTTTTCTCTTTCCTCTTTTCAAAATCAAATCTTTTTCATAAAAATTTTTCAATCATATCTTTTTAGTTGCTGTTTTCAAAATCTTTTTGATTAACTAATTGATTCAGTTCTCAATTTGCTTTGATCTTGTTTGCTTTTTAATTTTCGAATTTTTTCTTTAGTTTTCTTTTGTTTTATTTAATTTTTTTTTCGTAAATTCAAAAAAAAAAAACAACAAAAAACAAAAAACAAAAAAAACAAAATTTATCTCTTTGCAATCATTATCATTTCCCTTTTGTCCATTATGGACTTAAGTGGGATCAATCAGTCCAAAAGGACTCTGGGGTCATATGCTAACCCCATTACAGCTGCATATGGGAGTAGCATCTGTACACCTCCCATCAAAGCAAGCAGCTTTGAACTAAATCCTCAACTCATTATCATAGTGCAGCAAAACTGCCAGTATTCCGGTCTTCCACAGGAAGAACCTACTGAGTTTCTGGCACAGTTTTTACAAATTGCTGACACAGTACATGATAAAGAGGTAGATCAGGATGTCTACAGACTATTACTGTTTCCATTTGCTGTAAAAGATCAAGCAAAAAGGTGGTTGAATAACCAACCTACAGCAAGCATAAAGACATGGAAACAGTTGTCAGACAAATTCCTGAATCATTTTTACCCTCCAAAAAGGATGACACAGTTAAGACTGGACATCCAAGGCTTTAAACAAGAGGATAATGAATCCCTTTACAATGCCTGGGAGAGGTATAGAGGTATGCAAAGGAAATGTCCCTCTGAAATGTTTTCAGAGTGGGTACAGCTAGACATTTTCTACTATGGGCTTACAGAAAAAGCTCAGATGTCTTTAGACCACTCAGCT
>NC_029780.3:83565844-83566437 GCF_000817695.3 Arachis duranensis | reverse complement strand
TGGGATGAACCATATCTCTTTAAGAGATGTGCTGATGGAGTGATCCGCAGGTGTGTACCCAGAGAAGAAGCACAAAGGATCCTATGGCACTGCCATGGATCACAGTATGGAGGACATTTTGGAAGTGAGCGAACAGCCACTAAAGTCCTCCAATGTGGCTTCTACTGGCCTACTCTCTATAAAGATTCCCGAGAGTTTGTACGTAACTGTGACAGTTGCCAAAGAGCTGGTAACCTGCCTCATGGATATGCCATGCCTCAACAAGGGATATTAGAGATAGAACTGTTTGATGTATGGGGAATTGACTTCATGGGGCCATTCCCACCATCATAGTCAAACACTTACATTCTGGTGGCAGTAGACTATGTGTCTAAGTGGGTGGAAGCGATTGCTACACCCACCAATGATACTAAGACAGTACTGAAATTCCTCCAGAAAAACATTTTCAACAGATTTGGCGTTCCCAAAGTGCTAATCAGTGACGGGGGCACTCATTTCTGCAATAAACAGCTACACCTTGCTATGGTTAGATATGGAATTAGCCACAAAGTGGCAACTCCGTATCATCCACAGACAAATGGACAAGCTGAGGT
>NC_029780.3:83563684-83565050 GCF_000817695.3 Arachis duranensis | reverse complement strand
GCATTTTGGGCGTTAAACGCCAGAATGGGTACCATTCTGGGCGTTTAACGCCAGGTGTGCAGCATCCTGGGCGTTTTGAAAAACGCCCAGTGATAAAGGCTTTCTGGCATTTAACGCCAGCCAGGGCACCTGGCTGGGCGTTAAACGCCCAAAAGGGGTGCCAATTGGGCGTTAAACGCTAGAATGGGTGCCATTCTGGGCGTTTAACGCCAGAAAGGTGGGGGGACCACATTTTTGTTTTCAACTCAAATTTTTTCAAACTTTCCTCTTTTTACCCATACTCTTCTACATCAATGCACTTCAACCTTTCATCATTCACTTTCAAATCTTCACAAATCAAAACTATTCTTCAAATCTATTTCAAATTAATCCCAAATCTTCTTCAAAAAACTCACCCTTTTCTCAATTTCTTTCCATATCTTCTCAAATCTCCTTTCAAATCTCTCTTATTTTCGAAATTCTCTTCCCCCCACTCTATAAATGAACATTTCTAACCCCTCATTCCCCACACCATTCGAATTTCCTCTTCCTCTCTCTCTCTTCTCTTCTTTCTTTTCTTTTTGCTTGAGGACAAGCAAAACCTCTAAGTTTGGTGTGCTTTTCCGTGATCACTCAGCCAAGATTCATCAAGATCATGGCTCCCAAGGGAAAACAAACCAACTCAAGAGGAAAGAAAGAGACTAATCCAAAGAATCTTTGGAATCAAGAGAAGTTCTTAACCAAAGAACATGAAGACCATTATCACAAAATAATGGGTCTGAGGTCAGTGATCCCGGAAGTTAAATTTGATCTGAAAGAAGATGAATATCCGGAGATCCAAGAGCAAATTCGAAACAGAGGATGGGAAGTTCTGACCAATCCTGAAATAAAGGTTGGAAGGAACATGGTTCAAGAATTCTACTCTAATCTGTGGCTAACAGATAAGCAGAGAATGACTGGAACTGCTTACCATACCTACAGAACCATGGTCAGAGGGAAAGTTATGTACTTCCATCTGGACAAAATAAGAGAAATCTTCAAACTACCTCAACTGCAAGATGATCCTAATTCCTTCAATAGGAGGATGGTGAGAGTAGATAAAGGATTGGATCAAGTTCTAGAGGACATATGCCTCCCTGGGACTAAGTGGATAACCAATTCAAAAGGTGTCCCAAACCAACTCAAGAGGGGAGACCCCAAGCCAATTGCAAGAGGGTGGCTAGACTTTATTGGGCGTTCCATATTGCCCACTAGCAACCGTTCTAAGGTCACCATCAAGAGGGCAGTGATGATTCATTGCATTATGCTGGGAAAAGAAGTGGAGGTTCATCATGTAATTGCTTGTGAGATCTACACAATTGCAAACAAGAATTCCACTGAAGCCAAA
>NC_029780.3:83517250-83561842 GCF_000817695.3 Arachis duranensis | reverse complement strand
TTAGATTAAGTAGTTATCTCTTGGATTCTTTAATCGGAATCTTCGTGGTATAAGCTAGAACTGATGGCGGCATTCAAGAGAATCCGGAAGGTCTAAACCTTGTCTGTGGTATTCTGAGTAGGATTCAATGATTGAATGACTGTGACATGCTTCAAACTCCTGAAGGCGGGGCGTTAGTGACAGACGCAAAAGAATCACTGGATTCTATTCCGGCCTGATTGAGAACCGACAGATGAATTCCGCTATGCTGTGACAGAGCATATGCAATCGCTTTCACTGAGAGGATGGGAGGTAGCCATTGACAACGGTGAAATCCTACATACAGCTTGCCATGGAAGGAGACTTGCGTGTTTGAAGAAGAAGACAGTAGGAAAGCAGAGATTCAGAAGATGGAGCATCTCCAAACCTCAACCTATTCTCCATTACTGCGAAACAAGTAATCATTTCATGTTCTTTTGCTTTTCACAATCAATCCTGATAATTTCTGATATCTTGACTAAGATTTACAAGATAACCATAGCTTGCTTCAAGCCGACAATCTCTGTGGGATCGACCCTTGCTCACGCAAGGTATTACTTGGACGACCCAGTACACTTGCTGGTTAGTTGTGCGGGATTGCAAAAGTGTGATTGCAATTTCGTGCACCAAGTATACAAAAAGAGATCAACACAACATGCGACTTACTAGTATGGTGGGTTGCGTGGGTTGAGGATGAGCGGATAATTTATACGCTTTTTGGCATGATTTTTAGATAGTTTTTAGTAGGATCTAGCTACTTTTAGGGATGTTTTCATTAGTTTTTATGCTAAATTCATATTTCTGGACTTTACTATGAGTTTGTGTGTTTTTTTGTGATTTCAGGTATTTTCTAGCTGAAATTGAGGGACCTGAGCAAAACTCTGATAAGAAGGCTGACAAAGGACTGCTGATGCTATTGGATTCTGACCTCCCTGCACTTGAAATGGATTTTATGGAGCTACAAAACTTCAAATGGCGCGCTCTCAATAGCATTGGAAAGTAGACATCTAGAGCTTTCCAGCAATATATAATAGTCCATACTTTATTCGAGATTAGACAACACAAACTGGCGCTCAATGCCAGTTCCAAACTGCATTCTGGAGTCAAACGCCAGAAACACATCACGAACTAGAGTTAAACACCAAAAACACGTTACAACTTGGCGTTTAACTCCAAGAGAAGCCTCTACACGTGTAAAGCTCAAGCTCACCCCAATCACACATCAAATGGGCCTCGGAAGTGAATTTCTACATCAATTACTTAATTCTGTAAACCCTAGTAGCTAGTCTAGTATAAATAGGACATTTTACTATTGTATTAGACGTCTTTGATTGTATAGTCTCTTGACCATTCAGTCTTTTGATCATTCATGGGGGCTGGCCTCTCAGTCATGCCTGGACCATCATTTATGTATTTTCAACGGTGGAGTTTCTACACACCATAGATTAAGGTTTGGAGCTCTGCTGTACCTCAAGTTTTAATGCAAAGTACCACTATTTTCTATTCAATTCAAGCTTATTCTTATTCTAAGATATTCGTTGCACTTCAACATGATGAATGTGATGATCCGTGACACTCATCATCATTCTCACCTATGAACGCGTGATTGACAACCACTTCCGTTTTACCTTAGACCGAGCGCATATCTCTTGGATTCCTTAATCAGAATCTTCCTGGTATAAGCTAGAATTGATGGCAGCATTCATGAGAATCCGAAAAGTCTAAACCTTGTCTGTGGTATTCCAAGTAGGATTCAGGGATTGAATGACTGTGACGAGCTTCAAACTCGCGATTGTTGGGCGTGATGACAAATGCAAAAGAATCAATGGATTCTATTCCGGCATGATCGAGAACCGACAGATGATTAGCCGTGCTATGATAAGAGCATTTGGACCTTTTTCACTGAGAGGATGGAAAGTAGCCATTGACAACAGTGATGCCCTACATACAACTTGCCATGGAAAGGAGTAAGAAGGATTGAGGAAGGTAGTAGGAAAGCAGAGATCCAACAGGGACAAAGCATCTCCCTACACTTATCTAAAATTCTCACCAATGATTTACATAAGTATTTCTATCTTTATTTTTTGTTTATTTATTATTATTATTCAAAAATCCCATAACCATTTATTATCCGCCTAACTGAGATTTACAAGATGACTATAGCTTGCTTCATACCAACAATCTCTGTGGGATCGACCCTTACTCACGTAAGGTTTATTACTTGGACGACCTAGTGCACTTGCTGGTTAGTTGCGAGAAGTTGTGAAGAAAGTGCTGAATTAGTAGATGCGCATACCAAGTTGAATGCCATTATTAGAAATCACAATTTCGTGCACCAAATTTTTGGCGCCGTTGCCGGGGATTGTTCGAGTTTGGACAACTGACGGTTCATCTTGTTGCTTAGATTAGGTAATTTTCTTTTTGTTTTATTTCCAAAAAATTTTCAAAAATCTTTCAAAAAACTTTACTTCTATTTTCGAAAAATTATTCTAACTTTTTAAGAATGAATTCTAGTGTTTCATAAAGCATGTTGAAGCTTGGCTGGCTGTAAAGCCATGTCTAACTCAATTGGATTGAGGCTTCCCCTTGTCAGTATATGGAGTTGGATGAAGTATCAGCTGCTGTATGTCTGATTTATATGCTAAAGCTTGGCTTGCCATTGGCCATGTCTAGTGTTTTGGACAGAAGCCTTCACAAAAAGCTTGGCTGGCTATTAAGCCATGTCTAATTCCTGGACCGGAGCTTTAAACTAACATTGCAAAGATTTCTGGAATTCTTATTAAAAATTTTGAATTTATTATTTTCTTTTTCCTATATGTTTTCGAAAAAATAATAAAAATACAAAAAAATTAATAAAATCATAAAATCAAAAATATTTTGTGTTTCTTGTTTGAGTCGAGTGTCAATTTTTAAGTTTGGTGTCAATTGCATGTCTTTTAAAATTTATGCATTTTTCGAAAACTCATGCATGGTGTTCTTCATGATCTTCAAGTTGTTCTTGGTAAGTTTTCTTGTTTGATCTTGATATTTTTTTCTTTTGTGTTTTTTGTTGTTTTTCATATGCATTTTTGCATTCATAGTGTCTAAGCATTAAAAATTTCTAAGTTTGGTGTCTAGCATGTTTTTCTTTTCTTGAAAATTTTCAAAAATAAGTCTTGATGTTCATCTTGATCTTCAAAGTGTTCTTGGTGTTCATCATTGACATTCATAGTGTTCTTGCATGCATCATGTGTTTTGATCTTAATTTTCATGTTGTGAGTCATTTTTGGTGTTTTTCTCTCTCATCATTAAATATTCAAAAAAATCAAAAAATATTTTCCTTATTTTGCTCATAATTTTCGAAAATTTGAGTTGACTTAGTCAAAAATTTTTAAAACTTAGCTATTTCTTATAAGTCAAGTCAAATTTTCAATTTTAAAAATCCTATCTTTTCAAAATCTTTTTCTTATCTTTATTTCAAAATTTCGAAAACTTTACTAACAATTAATGTGATTGATTCAAAAATTTGAAGTTTGTTACTTTCTTGTTAAGAAAGGTTCAATCTTTAAATTCTAGAATCATATCTTTTAGTTTCTTGTTAGTCAAGTAATCAATTTTAAAATTTTGAAATTAAATCTTTTTCAAAATATCTTTTTCAATCATATCTTTTCAAAATATCTTTTTCAAAAATTTGATTTCAAAAATCTTTTCCAACTTCTTATCTTTTCAAAATTGATTTTCAAATCTTTTTCAACTAACTAATTGACTTTTTGTTTGTTTCTTATCTTTTTCAAAACCACCTAACTACTTTTCTCTCTCTAATTTTCGAAAATCATCTCCCTCTTTTTCAAAATTCTTTTTAATTAACTAATTGTTTTAAATTTTAATTTTAATTTTATTTTTTCTCTTAATTTTCGAAAATCACTAACCCTTTTTCAAAATTTATTTTCGAAATTCTCTCTCTTTCATCTCCTTCTATTTATTTATCTACTAACACTTCTCTTCCACCCAAGAATTCAAACCCACTCTCTTCCCCCTTGTGTTTGGATTCTCCTCTTTTCCTTCTTCTATTCTTTTATTCTTCTACTAACATAAAAGAATCTCTATACTGTGACATAGAGGATTCCTCTTCTTTTCTCGTTCTCTTCTCTTTCATATGAGCAGGAACAAGGAAAAAGGCATTCTTGTTGAAGCTGATTCTGAACCTGAAAGGACTCTGAAGAGGAAACTAAGAAAAGCTAAAATACAACAATCCAGAGACAACCTTACTGAAATTTTCGAACAAGAAAAGGATATGGCAGCCGAACCTAACAACAATAATGCAAGGAGAATGCTTGGTGATTATACTACACCTACTTCCAAGTTTGATGGAAGAAGCATCTCAATCCCTGCCATTAGAGCAAACAATTTTGAGCTGAAACCTCAACTAGTTGCTCTAATGCAACAGAACTACAAGTTTCATGGACTTCCATCAGAAGATCCCTATCAGTTTTTAATTGAGTTGTTGCAGATCTGTGAGACTGTTAAGACTAATGGAGTGGATCCTGAAGTCTATAGGCTCATGCTTTTCCCTTTTGCTATAAGAGATAGAGCTAGAACATGGTTGGACTCACAACCTAAAGATAGCCTGGACTCTTAGGATAAGCTGGTCACAGCCTTCTTGGCTAAGTTCTTTCCTCCTCAAAAGCTTAGCAAGCTTAGAGTGGATGTTCAGACCTTCAAACAAAAAGATGATGAATCCCTCTATGAAGCTTGGGAAAGATACAAGCAGATGACCAAAAGGTGTCCTCCTGACATGCTTTCAGAATGGACCATTCTGGATATATTCTATTATGGTCTATCCGAGTTCTCAAAGATGTCACTGGACCATTCTACAGGTAGATCCATTCACCTAAAGAAAACGCCTGCAGAAGCTCAAGAACTTATTGACATGGTTGCAAATAATCAATTCATGTACACTTCTGAGAGAAATTCTGTGAATAATTGGACACCTCAGAGAAAGGGAGTTCTTGAGATTGATGCTCTGAATGCCATATTGGCTCAGAACAAAATGTTGACTCAGCAAGTCAACATGATTTCTCAAAGTCTGAATGGATGGCAAAATGCATCCAACAGTACTAAAGAGGCATCTTCTGAAGAAGAAGCTTATGATCCTGAAAACCCTGCAATAGTAGAGGTAAATTACATGGGTAAACTTTATGGGAACACCTATAATTCTTCATGGAGAAATCATCCAAATTTCTCATGGAAGGATCAACAAAAGCCCCAACAAGGCTTTAATAATGGTGGAAGAAATAGGCTCAGCAATAACAAGCCTTTTCCATCATCTTCTCAGCAACAGACAGAGAATTCTGAGCAGAGCACCTCTAACTTAGCAAACATAGTCTCTGATCTGTCTAAGGCCACTTTAAGTTTCATGAGTTAAATAAGGTCCTCCATCAGAAATTTGGAGGCACAAGTGGGCCAGCTGAGTAAGAAAGTCACTGAAACTCCTCCTAGTACTCTCCCAAGCAATACTGAAGAAAATCCAAAAAGAGAGTGCAAGGCCATTGATATTGTCAATATGGCTAAATCCAAGGAGGAAGGGAAGGACGTGAATCCCAATGAGAAAGACCTCATGGGATGTCTCCCAGACAAGAAGGAGTTCCTTATTGAGGACATAAAGGAATCTGAGGCTCATACAGAGACCATAGAGATCCCATTAAACCTTCTTCTGCCATTCATGAGCTCTGAAGACTATTCTTCCTCTGAAGAGGATGAAGATGTAACTGGAGAGCAAGTTGCTCAATATCTGGGAACTATCATGAAGCTGAATGCCAAGTTATTTGGTAATGAGACTTGGAAAGATGAACCTCCCTTGCTCATTAGTGAACTAGATACATGGGTTTAGCAAGCTCTACCTCAAAAGAAACAAGACCCTGGTAAATTTTTAATATCCTGTACCATAGGCACCAGGACCTTTGAGAAGGCTCTTTGTGACCTGGGGTTAGGGATAAATCTTATGCCACTCTCTGTAATGGAGAAGCTGGGGAGCATTGAGGTACAACCTGCCATATTCTCATTACAGATGGCAAACAAGTCAATTAAACAAGCTTATGGATTAGTAGAGGACGTGTTAGTAAAGGTTAAAGGCTTTTACATCCCTGCTGATTTCATAATCTTAGACACTAGGAAGGAGGAGGATGAATGCATCATCCTTGGAAGACCCTTCCTAGCCACAGCAGGAGCTGTGATTGATGTTGACAGATGAGAGCTAGTTCTTCAATTAAATGTGGACTACCTTGTATTTAAAGCTCAAGGATCTTCTGCAACCATGGAGAGGAAGCATGAAAAGCTTCTCTCAATACAGAGTCAAACAAAGCCCCCACAATCAAACTCAAAGTTTGGTGTTGGGAGGCCACAACCAAACTCTAAGTTTGGTATTGAACCCCCACATTCAAACTCTAAGTTTGGTATTGGGAGTCTACAACATTGACCTGATCACCTATGAGGCTCTATGAGAGCCACTGTTAAGCTATTGACATTAAAGAAGCGCTTATTAGGAGGCAACCCAATTTTTATCTAATTTTATTTTTATTTTTATTGTTCTTTTATGTTTTATTAGGTTCATGATCATGTGGAGTCACAAAACAAATACTAAAATTAAAAAAAAGAATAAAAAATAGCAGAAGAAACAGCACACTCTGGAGGAAGGGCTTACTGGTGTTTAAACGCCAGTAAGGAGCATCTGGCTGGCGTTCAATGCCAGAACAGAGCATGGATCTGGTGTTTAAATGCCAGGATTGCACACTGAGGGAAGCTGGCATTCAATGCCAGAAACATGCTACAGACTGGTGTTGAACACCCAAAACAAGTATAGAACTGGCGTTCAATGCCAGAAACAAGCATCAATCTGGCGTTAAACGCCAGGATTGTATGAAAAGGGCGTTTTACACGCCTCATTGGTGCAGGGATTTAAATCCTTGACACCTCAGGATCTGTGGACCCCACAGGATCATCTCAGGATCTGTGGACCCCACAGGATCCCCACTTACCTCAATTTACCTTCTCTCTTCTTCACCAATCACTTCAATCTCTCTTCCCCATCACCTCTTCACCACTCACATCCATCCAGTCTTCCCCATAAACCCCACCAACCTTCAAAATTCAAAATCACTTTCCCACCCAAACCCACCCAATATGGCCAAACCTTAACCCCTCTCCCCCCACTATATAAACCTCTCTATCCCTCTTCATTTTCACACAACACAACCCTCTCTTCTCCCCCTTGGCCGAATACATATCTCTCCCTCTCCTCCATTTTCTTCTTCTTCTTCCTCTTCTTATTTTCTTTTCTTTCTTCTCTTGCTCGAGGGCGAGCAATATTCTAAGTTTAGTGTGGTAAAAGCATAGCTTTTTTATTTTTCCATAACCACTTATGGCACCTAAGGCCGGAGAAACCTCTAGAAAAGGGAAAGGGAAGAAAAAAGCTTCCACCTCCGAGTCATGAGAGATGGAGAGATTCATCTCAAAGGTCCATCAAGACCACTTCTATGATGTTGTGGCCAAGAAGAAGGTGATCCTTGAGGTCCCTTTCAAGCTCAAGAAAAATGAGTATCTAGAGATCCGACCTGAGATCCAAAGAAGTGGTTGGGAAGTTCTGACCAACCCCATTCAACAAGTCAGAATCTTAATGGTTCAAGAGTTCTATGCCAATGCATAGATCACTAGGAACCATGATCAAAGTGTGAACTCGAATCCAAAGAATTATCTTACAATGGTTCGGGGGAAATACTTAGATTTTAGTCCGGAAAATGTAAGGTTGGCATTCAACTTGCCTATGATGCAAGAAAATGCACGTCCCTACACTAGAAGGGTTAACTTTGATCAAAGGTTGGACCAAGTCCTTATGGACATATGTGTGGAAGGAGCTCAATGGAAAAGAGACTCAAAAGGCAAGCTGGTTCAATTAAGAAGACTGGACCTCAAGCCTGTGGCTAGAGGATGGTTGGAGTTCATCCAACGCTCTATCATCCCCACTAGCAACTGATCCGAAGTTACTGTGGATCAGGCCATCATGATCCATAGTATCATGATTAGAGAGGAAGTAGAAGTTCATGAAGTCATCTCTCTTGAATTCTACAAAATAGCCAAAAAGTCCTCCACCATGGCAAGGCTAGCTTTTCCTCATCTTATTTGCCATCTATGCTACTCAGCTGAAGTTATTAAAGAAGGAGACATCCTCATTGAAGAGGATAAGCCCATCACTAAGAAGAGGATAGAGCAAACAAGAGAGCCCATTCATGGATCTCAAGAGACACATGAGGAGGCTCATCATCAAAAAATCCCTGAGATGCCTCAAGGGATGCATTTTCCTCCAAATAACTATTGGGAACAACTCAACACTTCTCTAGAAGATTTGAGTTATAACATGGACCAACTAAGGGTGGAACATCAAGAGCACTCCATCATTCTCCATGAGATTAGAGAAGATCAAAGAGCAATGAGGGAGGAGCAACAAAGGCAAGGAAGAGACATAGAAGAGCTCAAGGACATCATTGGTCCTTCAAGAAGAAGACGTCACTAAGGTGGACTCATTCCTTGTTCTTATCTCTCTATTTTTCGATTCTTATGCTATATATTTGTCTATGTTTGTGTCTTTACTTCATGATCATTAGCATTCAGTAACTATGTCCTAAGGCTATGAATAATTCGATTAATCCTTTATCTCTCTTAAATGAAAAATGTTTTTTTAATACAAAAGAACAAGATGTACATGAGTTTCAAATTCATCATTGAATTTAGTTTAATTATATTGATGTGGTGACAATACTTTTTATTTTCTGAATGAATGATTGAACAGTGCATATTTTTGATCTTGTTGTTTATGAATATTAAAATTGTTGGCTCTTGAAAGAATTATGAACAAAGAGAAATGTTAATGATGATCTGAAAAATCATAAATTTGATTCTTGAAGCAAGAAAAAGCAGTGAATAGAAAAAGCTTGAGAAAAAAATGCAAAAAAAGAAAAAGAAAGAAAAATAAAAAGCAAGCAGAAAAAGCCAATAGCCCTTAAAACCAAAAGGCAAGGGTAAAAATGATCCAAGGCTTTGAGCATCAATGGATAGGAGGGCCCAATAAAATAAAATCCAGGCCTAAGCGGCTAAATCAAGCTGTCCCTAACCATGTGTTTGTGGCATGCAGGTCCAAGTGAAAAGCTTGAGACTGAGTGGTTAATGTCGTGATCCAAAGCAAAAAGAGTGTGCTTAAGAACCCTGGACACCTCTAACTGGGGACTTTAGCAAAGCTGAGTCACAATCTGAAAAGGTTCACCCAGTCATGTGTCTGTGGCATTTATGTATCCGGTGGTAATACTGAAAAACAAAGTGCTTAGGGCCACGACCAAGACTCATAAAAGTAGCTGTGTTCAAGAATCAACAAACTTAACTAGGAGAATCAATAACACTATCTAAAATTCTGAGTTCCTATAGATGCCAATCATTATAAACTTCAAAGGAAAAAGTGAGATGCTAAAACTGTTCAGAAGCAAAAAGCTACAAGTCCCGCTCATCTAATTAGAACTAATATTCATTGATATTTTGGGATTTATAGTATATTCTTTTCTTTTTATCCTATTTGATTTTCAGTTGCTTGAGGACAAGCAACAATTTAAGTTTGGTGTTGTGATGAGTGGATAATTTATACGCTTTTTGACATGGTTTTTAGATAGTTTTTAGTAGGATTTAGCTACTTTTAGGGATGTTTTCAATAGTTTTTATGCTAAATTCACATTTCTGGACTTTAGTATGAGTTTTTGTATTTTTCTATGATTTCAGGTATTTTCTGGCTGAAATTGAGGGACCTGAGCAAAACTCTGATAAGAAGGCTGACAAAGGACTGCTGATGCTGTTGGATTCTGACCTCCCTTCACTCGAAATGAATTTTCTGGAGCTAAAGAACTCCAAATGGCACGCTCTCAACGGCGTTGGAAAGTAGACATCCAGAGCTTTCCATCAATATATAATAGTTCATACTTTATTTGAGATTAGACGATGCAAACTGGCGCTTAACGCCAGTTCTATACTGCATTCTGGAGTCAAACGCCAGAAACACGTCATGAACCAGAGTTAAATGTAAAAAATACGTTACAACTTGGCGTTTAACTCCAAGAGAAGCCTCTACACGTGTAAAGCTCAAGCTCAGCCCAAGCACACACCAAATGGGCCTCGGAAGTGGATTTCTGCATCAATTACTTAATTCTGTAAACCCTAGTAGCTAGTCTAGTATAAATAGGACATTTTACTATTGTATTAGACGTCTTTGATTGTATAGTCTCTTGACCATTCGGTCTTTTGATCTTTCACGGGGCTGGCCTCTCGGCCATGCCTGGACCATTACTTATGTATTTTCAACGGTGGAGTTTCTACATACCATAGATTAAGGTGTGGAGCTCTGCTGTACCTCAAGTTTTAATGCAAAGTACGACTATTTTCTATTCAATTCAAGCTTATTCTTATTCCAAGATATTCGTTGCACTTCAACATGATGAATGTGATGATCCATGACACTCATCATCATTCTCACCTATGAACGCGTGATTGACAACCACTTCCGTTCTACCTTAGACCGAGCGCATATCTCTTGGATTCCTTAATCAGAATCTTCGTGGTATAAGCTAGAATTGATGGCGGCATTCATGAGAATCCAGAAAGTCTAAACCTTGTCTGTGGTATTCCAAGTAGGATTCAGGAATTGAATGACTGTGACGAGCTTCAAACTCGCGATTGTTGGGCGTGATGACAAACGCAAAAGAATCAATGGATTCTATTCCGGCATGATCGAGAACCGACAGATGATTAGCCGTGCTGTGACAAGAGCATTTGGACCTTTTTCACTGAGAGGATGGAAAGTAGCCATTGACAACGGTGATGCCCTACATACAGCTTGCCATGGAAAGGAGTAAGAAGGATTGAAGGAAGGTAGTAAGAAAGCAGAGATCTAACAGGGACAAAGCATCTCCCTACACTTATCTGAAATTCTCACCAATGATTTACATAAGTATTTCTATCTTTATTTTCTGTTTATTTATTATTATTCTTCGAAAATCCCATAACCATTTTTTATCCGCCTAACTGAGATTTACAAGATGACTATAGCTTGCTTCATACCAACAATCTCCGTGGGATCGACCCTTACTCACGTAAGGTGTTTATTACTTGGACGACCTAGTGCACTTGCTGGTTAGTTGTACGAAGTTGTGAAGAAAGTGCTGAGTTAGTAGATGCGCATACCAAGTTGAATGCCATTATTAGAGATCACAATTTCATGCACCAGTTGTGTCTATAAAGTGACATCTAAGGTTATAGTGGCAAGACTAAGACCTCTCATGGGGACATTGATTAGTGAAGCTCAATCAACCTTCCTTTAGAATTGACAAATATTATATGGGGCGTTGATAGCCTATGAAACAGTGGCTTGGCTAAAGACGGCAAAGGGCAAAGGAGTACTAGTGAAGTTAGACTTTAGGAGTGCCTATGACATGAGGTGTAAAATAGGAAATTTGCCAATTAGGTATCTAGGGATCCTTTTTGGTGCAAATCATAGAAGAACACAAATATGGAGACCAATGTTAGATAAAATACAAAAGAAGCTCAGTTTATAAAGAGCAAGTCTACTCTTTGAAAGCTAGAAAGACGGTAATAATAAAATCAATTATCAACAGCCTATCTATATACTATTTGGGTTGTGTAAAATTTTTAAAAAGGTTATTAGGAAGAAAATTTCACTTTAAACAAGATTCCTTGACGGGGGCACATGTGACAAGAGGGTGATGCCAAGTATAAGGTGGACTACAATACAAAATCTGAAGGAGTATAAAGGCTTGTGTATAGCTAGGAGATTTAGCAATAAAAACTACAACAATGCTTTTTAAGTGGTGGTGGTGATGGAGGTTTTCAAATGAGAATGAGACCCCATGACAAAAAGATATTAGCTCATACTATGATGTAGATGGGAATATCATGGTAATGGAACATGTACCTAAAAAATCAAATGAGCCATGAAGAAGATTGTTAATATTAGCTAACGACTATAACTTGTATAGGGACTTAGCAAAAGAAGGATGCAGAATATGTATATAGGATGGTAAAAGAGTTAGATTTTGGAAGGATATTTGAATTGGAGACAGATCTTCAGAAGAAATATTCCTTATATTTTACATAATATCAAGCCAGAAAATTTGCGTTGTTGATGAGTGTGGTGTGTGGGTTGATTCAACATGGGTCTCGAACCTCCAATGAAAAATAGATTTCTTAGAGAGAGAGAGAGAGAGAGAGAGAGAGAGAGAGAGAGAGAGAGATCAAATAGAGGAGTTACAAAATATTTTGGATGTGTTTTTTTATGTGTAAGTTACAAAGATAGCATAATGTGAATTTTCTACCTAGGTGGTTCCTATAAAACTAAATCATTTATAAAAATAAAGCATGTATTTTATTAAATTATGGCGGGATAGTACCACCAAGATTCGAGATGCTGACATGGTTTGTGATTAATGAAGCCTTAAACACAAAGAACATGCAAGTATGAGAAAAAGAAGAACAATATGTAAATCATTTATTTATTTCCTAAAAATTCTCTTCAAATATATGGTGGTTATCCTTGAATTGGGCTAGTGTAAAATTGGTGGGACCTAGGGTATAAAACTATAAATTGAAAATTAGATGAAACAAGAGTTTCATAGGGTTAAAATGCAGTAATTCTGCTACAGTCATGAAACCTTGTTTCAACTATAGTAACTCAAGCTCTTTCGCCGTTCTGACTGAGTTAGGAAAGTATTTTTTATAGAATTCAGATTGGAAAGCGTCCCAAGATATCACTATGTTACCTTATTGTAGTAAGTGGTGAACTCACTGCCATTAATATTATGCTTCTTCCATCAACTGATAAGTGGCGAATTCGACATACTGATTCTCAAGCATGTATTGAGCCTGTAAAGCCCTTTCCATCGCTTGAAACTAGTTGTCCACTTCTGTGGGTTCATGGTTCCTCAAAAAATAGGTGGATTCACCTTCAAGAAAGTGGCTAAGATTATTAGTCCATTGCTGCCATTGCCTCAATTTCCATTACTAGCTTGTTGGACTAGAACCTCAGTTGTGCCCTGCATAGCAGCAACAATGTTCTCAAGTGCGGGCATGAAATTTATTGGGTTATTTTTTTATCATTTTGGGTCTCTCATTATCCCTCCAACCTCTTCATTGAGCACATTTGCGTTCATGAGACGTCATTTGGTTCTTGTTCACACCAAACAATTGATATCAAGGTGATTAGTCTCAATATCTCAAGTCTAGTGCTTTAAAGTCCCAAATGTATGCTCATGAATAAGTATGCTATTTTATCAGTTATATAATCCTAAATAGCATATACACGCACCCAGAGTATGCTCAGAAGTATAGTCAGTCTGCCTCTCAGGCTCTATAGGAATGAATTGCTCTAATACCATAATGTAATACCCTACCACATAGAGCTTTACGCTTAAGTTCATAAATTAGAGGTGGTGAGGTATTATAACCTCTAAAAGTAAAATATATTGAAACATTCATATTTAATTAGGTCTACATAAGAGTCATCCATGCAGTACAACATTCTTATTTAATGTGATTCTTGTATGAAACAGAGATGCAAGTATGAGCAATAAGCAAAGAATCAATCTTAGAGATTTTGGAAATAGAGATGCAGAGAGTTTGGAAATAGAAAAGTATAGCGAGAATGAAAAAATAAAACTGAATTAACTTTGACAATGAGTAAAAAATGGTAACTGATTACAATGAGTATTAGGATTATATAGAGGGAGACTGTTGATAATAAAGCTAAAATCTCCCTAAACAACTTATAACAAACTGAATAACAACTTGACAGCTAAGCCACACTATCTTGAGCTTTTTTGAACTCTAATTGCTCCTACTTTTCATCACTAGCTTTAACATCATCATCAATAAAAGTATTCTAGAATCATTAAAATCAACCGTCAACAGTTATTCCAGTTTCATAAAAGTTATAGAAACAAAAAACTTAACAACAAAAACTGTAACAATGTTATTCTGCCCGAGTTCAGAATTAAAAAAAAAATCAGCACCATAGCACCATCAATAACTCAAAAAGGATGGTGACCTTAACAAGTCCATCAAGAAATCAACAATTATATACTTAGTGAATCAAAAACCTTTTTTGGTCTATGACATCCAAAAATTAACAATAAAATCAATTTTATTTGTATTGAATAACTTTAGCCAAAACAGAATTAATATTTTCCTATTTGAATTAATGATCAAAATAGAGCAGTAATCAAAACAGAAAATGAATTTTCAGCCAGAGAATCAGTGACCAAAATAGAAAATGTACTTCCAGCCAGAGAACTAGGGACCAAAACAAACAACATTATATCAAATCAATATTCAAATCAAAACAGAAACCAAATCAATTAAAATTGCATAACAAGAGACACTTGAGTTACCTAATTAGAGGTTGGGTCATAACAAGGAGGCAGAGAACCAATGATAGGGAGCGATTCAAAAGCAGTGACATCCAGAAGGGCAGACAATGGCATGACAGCAGAAGCAGGAGAGATGACAACCCATAAAGGACGAGGAGAAGCATCGATGGTGACGATGGCGACAACGGTTTTGCAAATCTCCAATGGTGATGACGGCGACAGAGCTGGCAGTGACAAGGGCTGGAGGGCTCCCCTCCAGTGGCGGCGGCGCTACTTCCTCTCTCCCTCGCGAGCTTGTCTCTCTCTTTCTCTCTCTCCTCACGTTATGACTTTCCCGACATGAAAAAATTCTATATGCATCAGTCATGGGTAGTTTAATGTATGCTATGGTGTGCACAAGGTTGGATACAGGTGATGTTGTTGGTTGTGTTAGCCATTTTATTTCAAACCCAAGAAGAGAGAAGTAGAATGCTGTAAAATGAATAATGAAATATCTTAGTGGTATTTCTAGCATGAAGTTGTGTTATAGAAGTAAAAAGCCTATTCTAGTTGGTTACACTAACTTAGATATGGTAGGAGATATTGATTCTAGAAGGTCCATTTCATGCTTCTTGATCAACTTTGCGGGTAGAGCTGTGTCATGGCAATCTAGATTACAAAAATATGTTACTTTGTCTACTATTGAGGCCGAGTTTATTACCATTACCGAAGCATGTAAGGAGATGCTTTGGATGAAGAAATTCTTGAAGGAACTCGGGTTTACTCAAGAGAGATATGCGTTGTTTTATGATAGTCAAAGTGCTATAAATCTTGGTAAAAACTTTACTTTTCATTCTCGATCCAAATATATTGATGTGTGGCATCATTGGAAACATGATGTTTTGGATGCTTGAGTTGCTGGAACTTGAAAAGGTTCATACTAATGAGAATGGTTCTGATATGATGACCAAGACATTACCAAGGTGGAAGTTAGAAGTTTGTTGCTTAGTTACCGGATTGGCAGTTACGCACTACAAGAATATGGCCAATTAGCTACCACAAAAAGAGTCGTAAAGTCATCGCTAATAACGCAAAATATAATTTGTGACGGATTAGCTACCGCTTAGCAACCAATGCTTTCCTCGCTAATTACAAGTAGCAGATCAGTGAGGCAAACACAATAGTTGCTAATTCATCGGAAAAGTTTTTTTGCAACCGAATAGATAGTCGCAAATCCATCACTAAAGTAAAAGCTAATTCCATAGAAAAAATAGACTAAACGGTAGTCGCTAATTAGCGACAAACTCTACTGCAGCAGACTCATCGCTAAATTCAAGCTAACTTGTTAGAGAAAATAAAATGCTTAGTTGACGCTAATTAGCGAGAAATTTTTCCAAACCTAACTCCTCGCAAGTTGTTCGCTAATATAATTGCAAATCTATCACATTTTGTAGCAGATCTATAGCTAATTTTTGAAAATCCTTAATCAAATTTATAGAAATTTTGTCGCTAAACCAAAGCTATTCTAAATGGCAAAGCAAAGTTACAAAGTAGTTGCTAATTTGCTAAGAAATAATATGTAGCCAGTTAGTTGTAGTACTATCTCAAATATCATCACAAATTCCTTTTAAACCAGTAACAAATTGATAGGTATCTTACAAATGTTTCAGTCGCAATATAATATTTAATTTTCACCATCATCAATAACAAGTATGTCGCTAATGTTTCCCAAACTATTAGTTAGAATACCAATTTTGTCGCCATACTAAAATAAACCTCATTATTTTTTATTTTAGCCATTTAACTAAAAAATTATAACACATACAAATAAAATTAGTTCATCAAAACTATACATATTTAAAAAGTTCAAACCATATTTAAAGAAATTAGGTATTAAAGCTTAACCTAATAATAACCAAGCTTTTGAGTTTGATCAAATGTTATTCTATCTATTCAATAGCTCTAAAAAACATGACTTAATGAACAAAGAAAAAGCCTCAGTTATAATATCATGTAAAAGTAAGTATTCACTCACTTCTTTAGAGACGTTTCATTCTGGCTGTACAAATGTGATTGATAAACCACTATTTTATGGTTTACAATGTGCTTAATTGTGTGGTTTTATCATGGTCTTTACCCACTTATTCATATAATTAGCATGCATTTATATTTCCTTCCTAAAATTATTACATAACTGAAAACATGCTTCTTTGGTCTTAATTTAGCTAATCTTAATCCTCTCTTATTACCATTCGATGCCTTGATCTGTGTGTTAAGTGTTTCTGGCTTTATAGGGCATGAATGAGTGAGAGATTGGGAAGGAAGCTAGCAAATATGGAAGGAACACAAGAAATTGAGGAGATGACCAGCGAGAAGTGACGCGTACACGTCAGCGACGCGGCCGTGCGGAAGAAAGGAATTTGCAGTGACGCGGCCGCATGGCTCACGCGACTGCGCGGATTGGAAAAGCACAAGTGACGTGGAAACGTGGACGACGCGAATGCGTGGCAGGGAAAAACGCGAATGACACGTCTGCATGGATGACGCGATCGCGTGACGTGCGCGATCTGCAGAATTACAAAAGTCGCTGACAGAGATTCTGGGCCGCATTTCAACCCAATTTTCGGCCTAGAAACACAGATTAAAGTCAGGAAACTTGCAGAGACTCAGGAGGCTCTCATAATTCACTTTTCATAGTTTAGATGTAGTTTTAGTGAGAGAGGTTCTTAGGATTAGGATTAGGATTCCTCTTAAAGGATTTAGGATTTATTATTATTCCAACTTAGGATTTTCTTCTTCATTCCAGGTTTAATGTTCCTTTCTATTTAATTTTGTTCCTATTTTTATTCAACTTAGTACTTTAATTGATATTTATCTTTTGAATTTGGCTTATGACTTTCATGTTAGGATTTTCTTAATTAATGTGATTTGAGATATTTCAGTTTATGATTGTTTCTTTTTATTATCCCCAATCTGAAGATATTGTTATTCTGGTAAATTTAATTTCCTTCCCTTTTGGTCTTGGTTAAGAAATCAGTAACTCAGGAGTTATCTTAGCTCAACATAATTGATAACTGTTATCTTGCTAATTGAACTGAACTTCAATAATCCCAACCTTTTCTTAGGAAATAAATAGGATTCGAAGGTCTAACTAATTAGTCCCTTGACTTTCCTTTGCTTTAGCAAAGGTTAACTAAGTAGAATTAAGATTCAACTGTCATTATTTTTTATAAGAATAACTAAGTCTGGACTTCCAATTTCTCATACCTTACCAAAAGTTTGCTTTACAGTATTTATTTATTTTAATTGTCATTTAAATTACTTGTTATCTTCTTCCTTAATTCCAAAACCCCAATTTTACCTTTTTCATAGCCAATAATAAGAACATACCTCCCTACAATTTCTTGAGAAGACGACCCAAGGTTCGAATACTCGGTTATCAATTTCAAAGGGGTTTGTTACTTGTGACAACCAAAACGTTTGCACGAAGGGATTTCTGTTGGTTTAGAATCTATATCTACAACACGACTATTTTTGTAAAATTCTTTACTAGCAAAAATCCCAACGTCAAAATGGCGCCGTTGTCGAGGAATTGCAAACGTGTGCCTTATTATTGGTTATTGTAAAAATTTTAAAAAAAATATTTTTCTTTTACTTGTTTATTTGTTTCTTCTCTTCCCTCTTATTTCTGACATCTATTATGAATTCCACCCCTCTCACTTTTAGTTTGGTTCTAATTTTGTTGCAAGGAATGGAAGCTATAACAGGACTATGCATCAAGGTCTAAGCAATCAAAGATGGATGGAGCCACAAAGATCTAACCAACCCTTCAGGCAACAACACCATCCTAGATATCATGGACAGAGACCATTTTACAATGCATGCCCAACTGATAGATTTGGTGGACCGCCTTGTAGCTACCAACAAGCCCCACCCTATGCTCAAAGACCATCCTTCCAACACAGCCCCAATCCACCATACTCACGAGTTTCTTTTCACCATTCATTACCACATGATCCTTATCCACCCCAACGCCAATTCAATCACTCCTAAGAACCACCACTCCCTTATGCACCATGTCCATATCCACCAAACCAAGAATCACAGGTTCACTTCGAGGAATCAGTAAACCAATTCAATGCAACCCTTCATCAAATGGAGCGAGCAATAAATCAATTATCTTCTAGACGTTCAGACACTCAACAGACTCCCATGGCTACATGTGGAGAATCTAATGAAAAATGTATTGTGAAGAAGACACAAGAAACTCCAATGGACAGCTTAGAGAATAACTTTGTACTGGAACAATTAGAGGAAGCTGTCATGGTAGAAGAAGAAGAGTTGGTTGAAGATTTAGGAGATGCCAAACCACCACCTGAATCCAGAGTTGTGGAGAATTCCGTCAAGGAGGTTACAATTGATGCTCAAGAGGATTTTGCACCGCCTCCAATGCAAATAGAACTGGACGGAATAACCCAGGACGTAGGTTTCCTTGATGATGATGATCACGAGTCCTGTTCTTTTAGTGACGAACTTACATCCGCATGTGATTTCTTTGAGACAGAAGAATCTTCCCCGAGTGAATATGAAGATGATGCTGAGGTAGATCTTTCTCAACCTCCAATATATGACTTGAGCGATGATGAGGGAAAAATTGAAGACTCTGATCAAGATATGGTTGAAGTGGAAGAATTCACAGAAGATTATAAGGGAGTAGAACTTACAGAACCACTGGAAACACCTATCCCAAGGCCATTACTGCCCAACACAAGCTACAAGTGGGTAAAATCCTTGCCTTTTATCTTCAATCTTCCACTTGAATATGGTTTGCTTGAAACAGATGGCCAGCTTAGAGCTCTCTGCGGCTTTAAGAGTAAGAGGGAAATGGCTCGTACTCAGAGCGGGTGCACAAGGTTCAATAAGGTTCCACGCTTCAACTCGAAGTGCAAGGATTGGTATCATGCTCAATTGAATGGATCACGGAGAACGTTTTGTCACCATGGTGAGAATCTACTTTTTAAACCGCCCAGATGGAATCATGTAGATCAAGACGAAGGCAGATTTAAAAGCAAAGCTTGGGATCATGGATCCGATCCTAACATTAGTCATCCCGGGGGCCTGAAAATTTGTTTGAAGCTGCTCATAAGCTTTACATGCCTAGTTTGGGACCCTGGAGGCTATTGGCATTCCAAGCATTGGTGGAAATTTCTGGATGAATTTAAACATAAGCCGCCATAACAGGAAGCTCAACCAATGTCCAACTTAAGGACTTTAACCAAAAGTGCTAGGTGGGAGACAACCCACCATGGTATGATTGTTCCTTTTTCATTTTTATTTAGTTTTATTTGTTTTCAAGTTTTATTTTATCCTTCATTGAACCTGGAATCATACATAGCATTCACATTAAGCATTGCATTCTGCATTTTGCATAAAAAAAATATATACGCACGCGACGCGGCAGCGTCGCTGACGCGTCCGCGTCACCAGTGCGTTGGGTAGAAAAGAATTGAACAGAGAGTCACGCTGGAGCGTGGCTGGAGGCATGCCAGTGGCACAAATCGTCCCACGTGACTGCGTCGCTGACGCATCCGCGTCACATAGGAATAATGGCCTCTCACGCGACCGCATGCCCCACGCGGCCGCATGCCCTGATTTTTGACGTAAAAAGGGTGCACAACGACTTATTGTGCGAGAGTGGTGCTGGATTGGTGTTGGACGCACAATCCCTAAAAATGTAATTCCATAACCCAAATTGCTCATCAAGTCCCTTTTTGTCTCAAACCAAACTGACGGCAACCAAAACCTCAGCTCCAAGCCACTTTCGCAACAGTCTCAACAACTCTAATCGCAACATACAACAACCGAACTCAATCGCAGCAATTAACGCCACAAACCTCAGCATGAGATAACAGAACAATAACGAAAGGGCTTTCAAATTGAAATGCTTACTGAACCGAAGGAGGAACGGCTGAACCGACACAGCGGCAGTCTCCGAACCGGCTCGGCGGCAGCCCGGCAGTCACCTCAAGCGGCAGCGGCGACGAATTCCAATCACGACGACTGAAACCAACAGGCAGTGACCATAGTAACCTCGGAATTCAAAAAGGACAGAAACCTCAAATAAAACCCTTACCGGAAGAGTTCTCCGGCTACGACAGCGAGGTTCTCCGGCGACAGAAACGGGCAGAAACTCCGGTGTCGTTCCGGCGGCCACAACAGCTTCTCCGGTAGCCATTCACAACTGGTGACAACCACTGCAGCAGCTGGTTGGACGGCGGCAGTTTCTGACGGCAATGGGAGCTCCGGCGGCGTCGCGGGTGGCTTCCCCCTCTCTCCCGTCAGGTTCATCTCTAGCGACGACGCGGTTACAGTGGCGACGGCAGCGGGCTCCACGACGACTCCCTCTCGTGCTTCACCTGTGTGCGACCCCAACGGCGGCAGATTGGCGAGGACGCAGTGAGGGTGACGGCTTTGACAAGGACGGAACCCTCGGCGGCGCAGGGTGCGATGGAGCTCGCGGCGGCAGAGCGCGACGACTCCCTTTTTACCTCGCGTCATCTCTGCTTCTTCCACCTGCGAGCTTGTCAGCAGCGGCCATGGAAGCTCTTCGTGCGGCGGTGGTGAGGGCAACGGTGGTGCAGATTGGGCAGCGGCCTCCTTCCCCATTTCTGCTTCTTTCTTTCATGGAAAAGGAAAAAGGAAAATCGCGTGCTGCTACTGCTTTGGGGGGAAAGGGGATGAAAGGGATAAGGGCCTGCTGCTGCGGCCATGTGTGTGTGGGTGGAACCGGGTCGGGTACGGATCACTGGGTTAGGTTTTCCTCATTTTGAAAATTAGGGTTAGGGGCATTTTAGTAATTTCAGATGAAATTGGGAATAATATAGTAATTGAAACCCAAATTAAACCCAACACTAGATGTATATAGAAAATACTATTTGCTCATCAATTTCTACAAATTATTTTCAATAAAATGCCCAAATCTGAAAATTAGAAATAATATAATTAATCTCTCTATTTTCCAAAATAGTAGTATTAATATTTAAAATATTACTTATCTAATCCAAATCATATAAAATCCTTATTATTTCTTAGCTGCCAACTTTATAATTTAAATATAGAAAATAACCCAATAATTATAAAATTGGATAATAATCATAACTCGTCTCAAATTCAATAAATCAAAACTTGCCTTAATTATCTTTAATAAAATAATTTCTGAAATTAAGGCTATAAATAACTATATGATTTAAGACTTACTCATAAAAATACTTTTCAAAGGTTTTGGGTCTTACATTCTACCCACCTTATAAAAATTTTCGCCCTCGAAAATTGATACAAAATGAAAGAAATCTTATAACAGTTCACTCTTAAACACATTTAGAGAATAAGCAAAAATATCTCAAAATATAAACATATGTACGGTTTTCAATTACTTGGGTAGTCGTATGCATAAAGATACATAGGTAGGAGTATGGTTGCAAAGCGAACATTATAAGGTAGGCTCAATGCAAAAGGTGGCATGGGTCAATCATGTGATAGTAAGGCAAGGCATTGAAGGTTATAAAACAGGATGAGGTTACAACGACGTGCTCAACATCCGCACACTACTCTCATCTCAACCTCAAAGCTTCAACCTTCCAACTCCATCAAGCACTTACAATCCCCATATCCGATTATAAGCCTAACGATCGCAAACCCGTTCGCAAGGAACAAAACATCCACAACTCATAACGCTGCACACCTACCGCTTCAACTTCCGTATACACATATCACATTTTAACGAACTAACACATCGCATTGCTACGTCTACCAGTCGCACGTGATATCAAAACAATTCTCGAGTCTACTCAGAAGGATACAAGATCATAGAAAGGAGAGACACATGTCAATGACAATACTCATAGATTTGAAAGAATATATCCAATCCAGGTAACCAAAGACACTCAACCAATGAAGTTTGCTGGACACAATTCAATTGACAACTTCAAAGATAACCCTTGGATCAAAGAAATTCAATAGGATCCATAGGAAGAAAATCAGCGCATTGGTTTGAAACAAATTCGAGCTGAGTCGAAGAAGTATGAGGTGTCCAGAAGAGAATATCTCAAACCCAAGGCAAAGCTCACATAACTTAAGAGCATGATTAAAAATACTTCCAAATACATTATTCATAAAAGAATCGAAAACTTGCGGAAAGATCACTTCGCAGTTTAGAAGAAAGTCAAGTGATAAACATTCTTCAAGAGAGTAACAAAAGCATAAACATGGCTTTGCTGTAATACAACTTCATGTTGAAACAGATCATGCGAAATGTTAAAAACAAAATGTACACAGGTTTGGCCAAGAACTCAAACATTTCCTCAAACATTTTAGAAAGATGGTTAGATGCACAACCTAACCAAAAGTAATTCATAAAACTCGGAGAAAAATCAAATGCTTGTTCAAAAATTCTCAAAGTTCATATTCAAACAAGCGTGTATAACATTCATGGCAAGGACGAAAGAGAAAATTAAACTCTTTTTAGAAAAGAAATTTCGAGGTAAAATTTTGCTTATAAATTGGTAGAGGAATTAAGTGTTGCATTACAAACAAACCGGTTTCCACTACACAAGAAAGCTTTCAAAACTTCATTTAAAACAGCGCATGCCAAATTTTAAATCAACTTGGTCAAAAATCGAACAATGGTTTCAATCTCAATCAAGCAACAGAAAATAAATTCCGTTCAGAATTTCTTCAAAGAGAATTTAAAACTTCAAAAAGTTCGAAACAAGAATCCAAAAGTATACTTGAAAGCACCATCTCAGAAGGATATTCAAGGAGATTAGAATGCACTTAAAAGGAGTCAAGCCATAAAAGAAATAATCTTAAATCAAAATAGTTAAAACAAGATCCACTAGGCTTGAGACATCAAACAAGCTTTCAATTGATTCAAAAGAACACAAAAGTCGTAGGAAAGGACAACTCAATTATTAGTAATTTTCCAAGGATAAATCTTTGACTAAAAACTCTTATAGAGATAATGAGAGAATAAACGATGTACTAATTTTGAAATGAATCAAACTGTCTCATATAAGAATGAGATTCACCAAAGAAGAAAAACCAAGATCAATGGTAATGTTCACAAGATGTAAAAGATTGGTTAAAAACAAAGTCAAGTATGACGTTCATGGAGATAGAAAGCTATGAGTCCAACATTCTCAAAAGAACAACAAGGACATAAACCATATAGCATGCTAAATCAAACTCAATTCAAAATAAGTTAAGTAAAGCTTATTAAATGAAACTCAACCGAGACAAAAGTGGTAAATCCTTTCTTTTCAAAATTTTTGAAAAATATTTAAATACCTAATCAAATGAAGATGTGCATTGGAACTATAGTAAAATTACTAGAAAGTGTAATTCAAAGTAAATGCAGTTCCACAAACCAGTAAAAGCACAAGCGAAGTATTAGAAATAAATAGTTGTTGAACTGTATAAGTAATCTCAGTTTCGTATATAGATAAGTATATATTTATTTAGCAGCAATTTTCATAAAAATCTCAAAACTGGCTGTAACTACTGTCAAATAAGAGAAAACCGAATCAACAATTTCTCCAAGAATGGGCTCGAATAGAGACAGCGCATCAAGACAGTTTAAAGGTACATCAAAGAACACATGAATCAAGAAGAATTTAAACGGAGAAAGATGGATACAACAAGGATGTCAAACAAGCATATGCAATTAAATCCCACAAGAATGCATATGAATGAAGAAATAAAGTTGAAATGTCAAATTACTTTTCACGAGGAGTAGCAAACACGAACTTCAAGTTAGGCTATGAAAGAATAGGTCGACTCGAACAAAATCCAAAACATACAACTGAATAACCTCGAGAAATAGTTTCCAACGTTCCCAAAAACTCGCGATTCGCTTTACTCAAAACTCGTATATCGTCTATGATAACCCATTAGTGCTTTCATATACAAAATTCACTAGTATTAAGCCAGCCAAACTTAATACCAAGAATTATGCAATGCAAGACTAACAGCGTTAATCAATAGATCGTCATGTGCATAAAGCTCTAATTCTCGTCATCCGACAAGACCTAGTACATGACAAATGCTCAGAGTATGCAATTGAAGCATAGTTGGTCCATTCCTCAAGCTCTACAGGAAGGACTGCTCTGATACTATAATGTAACACCCTAACTACCAAAGCCCACGCTTCCGGCTTCGCGACTCTGATAGCTCGGACATTACGACGACACTTATACTATTTAATACTAAAATATGAGCCTGTTTAAAAACTTTAAACCGCAATACCATTCCCAAAAAAAATACTTTCGCCATACAACGTACGCCCATACATATCATACAACTTACAAAACTCATCAACAGTACATCCATATATATACATATATATATTTATATATATAAATAATATTACAAACATTAACCAATACAATTCCTATCCCTCTTACAGAATATATCAAGATAAAGGCGAGGGTACAATATATAATAATCTAAAGCAATGCAGAACATCTCAAAAACAATTAAATAAACTCTTCGTGACTTCTGCGCCCACATCCTGAAAGGGAAAAAATGTAGGGGGGTAAGAACATCATCCTCGAAAGGGTTCTCAGTAGAGGGTTTTTGGGAATTACTGTAATAGGATACATGAAGATAAACCGTACCAGTGATTAATAACCATCTTATGCCTCTTTTCAAAAACAACAGTTTACAATAAAAGTAAAGTCATCAGTCTAACTAATACTTCCCTTTCCAATTCCTTCAGACCTCCCAGCCACCAGCAGGAGTATAATTTAGCAAACACAGTTATATCAAACAAGAAATTTACAAATATGAACAAATAAGGCATTTAGACAATTAGCAAGTAATATGCAGTCAAATAGACAATCTCAAACAATTCATATAGTATGCATATGATGCATGCCTGTCCCTAGTGGCTGATGATATCATCTGTCGGTTATATAGCCAACCCGACACGTCCTGGTAGCTAACCATGGACAGAAACACCCATCGCGGAGCAAGTAAGTTTGAGCTACAACCCCCTTGCTACTACCCGCTTAACCCAGAGCCAGTGGAACAACCACTACTGCGGCTACTACCCAGGCAGGTGTTTAAAAGCTTAACCTGGAGCGAGTGGATTCACCACTACTACCGCTACTACCCAAGCGTCACAGTCTCTGACCTAGAGCAAGTGGGACGAACCACAACCCTTGCTACTACCCAGGTATCTCAAGCATATATTCATTCAGTCCCAACCATGGATCAACATCCATCTCAGCCATCCGGCTTAAATTCACAATTCATTCAATTGCATACATGCAATTGTACTCGACCATGGATCACAATCCATCTCAGCCATCCGACTCACGGTTCAATCCAGAACCAGCCAATTTATCAATAAATACAGCCCTTTGGCTTGAATTCATAATTCATAATCAGCCATACGGCTCACAACTCATTCGGCAATCATCCATAGATCAATATCATACACAGCCATTCCGGCCATAACAAACAGCACTTCCACCATTCAACATCATCAAATTCATAAAACCAGCATTTAAGCCATAAATCACTTTTCTCAAGCCATTTCACTTTGAAATCAAATTTCAACTCTTTTCAGCCTTGGCTTTAAAGATTTCATTTCTCAAATTCATTTCTCAAATCATCTCAAGCTCATAAGCCAAATTTACTCAAAGTGAGTTCTCTTTTTAAAACAAAGCCACTCTCGGAATTCTCTTTCCAAAACTTCCAAAACCATGGCAAGTTAAGGATTTATTTCAAAGTATTCAAAACCACCCATCTAACAATGGGATTTTATAACAAAAGCTTCTCGGCAGAGTCCCAAGTCTTTAATAAAACTCAGTACGCCAAATCCGGCAGAGTCCCAAGTCTTTAGGGGAGAATCACATAACCCATTCCGCCAAATTCATTTAAAATCATTAAAACCTTGGCTTTCTGATTTGAGTAATAAAATAGGATCCAAACCAAACCGAGTCATGTAATCATTTACTTCTTTCAAAGCCGTTTCCTTTACTTAGGCAAAACCAACTTCAATCCCCATGATAAATTCTAGAACGTTTCAACTGTTCAAAATTGTTTTAGTCTTGCAAGAATTCAAAATTCAAAGAGTACTTAAAACCTTTCTCAAAACATTTCAAAATGAAACATGTCAAGAGACATTCAAGTTCTTTCAAAGTCATTGAAACTTCTTTAATTGAAACCCCCAATTCAAATTCAGAGGCATAAGCCATTTTCACATTCAAACAGCTTTAAAAACATAAGTTTCATCTAAATAACCTTCTTCTGAAAGAGATACAAGGTATTTCTCAATAAGCAAGACTAAATCACAATTTTCGCTTTAATAACTCATTTCAAAAACACGAATCATCCTTTTCTTGATAATTCAAATAAAATAGTTGAAGTCTTTAACTCAAAATTCTTCTAGACAACATTTCCATAAAGACTCGGTTTTATAGAAATTTCGGCAGCACCTCCCCTAAAACTTGGACTTTTGCCACCCGATTCGGGTCCCAACTAAACCGTTCCTCATTCATTTTCAACAAAACAAAACCAGAAATCAATTCAAAGCAAGCTAAATCCAACAATCGCCTCAGTGGCATATTTCAAGGATACCATTTCAAAATCAACTCAATATTAATTGAATTAACTCATTTCCAAAGCTTTAAAGAATCGGCTCAGCAATAAATCATTTATCAAAACCAAATCAATTAAAGCAAACCCGGCTGAATTCAAAAGTGCATTCGACTTTTCATATCATCAAAACAATTAACTCAAATCAAATCAATCCTCAGCGGATTAAACTCAGATTTCAAATCTTTAAAGAATCAACTTCAAAACATTACATTTCACAAAGCCACACAACAATTCAGCCAAACCAACATCCATAATCATTCGAGTCAATTAAATAATACATAAGGCAGATACAATCACCAAATACATAATATCTTACATCAGTATCCATATGTAATAATTCCAATACACAAAACATAGTTTTTGGAAAGCGCCCCTACCTCAAAATGTAATTCCATAACCCAAATGCCTCATCAAGTCCCTTTTTGTCTCAAACCAAACTGACGGCAACCAAAACCTCAGCTCCAAGCCACTTTCGCAACAGTCTCAACAACTCTAATCGCAACATACAACAACCGAACTCAATCTCAGCAATTAACGCCACAAACCTCAGTATGAGATAACAGAACAATAACGAAAGGGTTTTCAAATTGAAACGCTTACCGAACCGAAGGAGGAACGGCTGAACCGATACAGCGGCAGTCTCCGAACCGGCTCGGCAGCAGCCCGGTAGCCACCTCAAGCGGCAGCGGCGACGAATTCCAATCACGACGACTGAAACCAACAAGCAGTGACCATAGTAACCTCGGAATTCAAAAAGGACAGAAACCTCAAATAAAACCCTTACCGGAAGAGTTCTCCGACGACGACAGCGAGGTTCTCCGGCGACAGAAACGGGCAGAAACTCCGGTGTGGTTCCGGCGGCCACAACAGCTTCTCCGGCAGCCATTCACAACTGGTGACAACCACTTCAGCAGCTGGTTGGATGGCGGCAGTTTCTGACGGCAATGGGAGCTCCGGCGGCGTCGCGGGTGGCTTCCCCCTCTCTCCCGTCAGGTTCATCTCTAGCGACGGCGCGGTTACAGTGGCGACGGCAGCGGGCTCCACGACGACTCCCTCTCGTGCTTCACCTGTGTGCGACCCCAACGGCGGCAGATTGGCGAGGACGCAGTGAGGGTGACGGCTCTGACAAGGACGGAACCCTCGGCGGCGCAGGGTGCGATGGAGCTCGCGGCGGCAGAGCGCGACGACTCCCTTTTTACCTCGCGTCATCTTTGCTTCTTCCACCTGTGAGCTTGTCAGCAGTGGCCATGGAAGCTCTTCGTGCGGCGGTGGTGAGGGAAACGGTGGTGCAGATTGGGCAGCGGCCTCCTTCCCCATTTCTGCTTCTTTCTTTCATGGAAAAGGAAAAAGGAAAATCGCGTGCTGCTACTGCTTTGGGGGGAAAGGGGATGAAAGGGATAAGGGCCTGCTGCTGCGGCCATGTGTGTGTGGGTGGAACCAGGTCGGGTACGGATCACTGGGTTAGGTTTTCCTCATTTTGAAAATTAGGGTTAGGGGCATTTTAGTAATTTCAGATGAAATTGGGAATAATATAGTAATTGAAACCCAAATTAAACCCAACACTAGATGTATATAGAAAATACTATTTGCTCATCAATTTCTACAAATTATTTTCAATAAAATGCCCAAATCTGAAAATTAGAAATAATATAATTAATCTCTCTATTTTCCAAAATAGTAGTATTAATATTTAAAATATTACTTATCTAATCCAAATCATATAAAATCCTTATTATTTCTTAACTGCCTACTTTATAATTTAAATATAGAAAATAACCCAATAATTATAAAATTGGATAATAATCATAACTCGTCTCAAATTCAATAAATCAAAACTTGCCTTAATTATCTTTAATAAAATAATTTCTGAAATTAAGGCTATAAATAACTATATGATTTAAGACTTACTCATAAAAATACTTTTCAAAGGTTTTGGGTCTTACAAAAGTAATATTTTCTTTTTCAAGAAATTTTTATAATATTTCACTAATTTGAATAAAACTTTTTGAAAAACTTGTTTGAAGAAATATTATTTTGGAACATAGCTTAGAGCTCAAACACACAAAACCAGTGAGATTTTGAGCCTATTTGATTGGTTGCATTCTATCAACCAATATTTTATTTTTGATGTGTGTTTCTCTCTCTAAAATTGTGATTTTTGTCTTGCTTAATTCTATATTTCCATTGTTTGATGTATGTATGCACTGATATGATTGAGGCCTTTGTTTCACTAAGCTTACATACCCATATGGCCTTACCCTTTCATTATCCTTTGCAAACCAATTTGAGTCTAATATACCCATTTGTTCTTTACTTTAACCCATTACTAACTCTAAGCGCAAAACAATAATGTCCTTAATTTGAATCATTGGTTAGCTTAGACTAGTAAAAGTGGTCATGATTTAAGTGTGGGGAAGTTGGGTTTGAAATTATTTGGTTTGAATAATTGGGTGTTGTATATTTTAGTGAAAATGTGCAAAATAATAGTTGAGCACATATTATTGCATTCAATACTTTAATCATATGCATTGAAAAAAATAAAAAAAGAAAAAGAAAAGAGCAATTAATAAAAGGGGACAAAATGCCCCAAAGTAAGTGTTAGTATTAATGCATATGTACTAAACTCAATGTTAGGATGCACGAACATGTGGAAAGCACAGTTAATGGGAAGTTAGATTTTGCATTTTAATTAAATGGATTGTCTTAAGTTAGGTGGGAAGTTTATGTTAATTAAGGATTCAAATTTTAGTCCACTTGGCCAAATACAATCCTACCTTGACCCTAACCCCATTACAACCCTCAAAAGACCTCATGATTTGTGTATTGGTGCATTAAATTTGTATTGATTGTTAGATGAAGAGCAAGCTATAGAAAGCAAGATTAGTAGAGAATTGAGAGAATTGACCCTAGACACTAGAGAATTAGAATGATATACACTACTAGTAAGGGTTCAGTGCTTAATTCTATATTCCCTGCTTTTATGAGCTATCTTCTTCTTGCAAGCTATTTATATTGTATTTTGTGATTTGAATTAGTGAAATCCAGTTCATATTTATTCTTGAAAGATTTATTTACTTTTTTACCAAGTAGGTAGAACCATTTTAGCATGTAGTTGCATTCACATTCATAGGGTGCATTGCATGAGTCTTGCCCTTCCCTACTCATTCTTAATTGTGTGGTTTTATCATGGTCTTTACCCACTTATTCATATAATTAGCATGCATTTATATATCCTTCCTAAAATTATTACATAATTGAAAACATGCTTCTTTGGTCTTAATTTAGCTAATCTTAATCGTCTCTTATTACCATTCGATGCCTTGATCTGTGTGTTAAGTGTTTCAGGCTTTATAGGGCATGAATGAGTGAGAGATTGGGAAGGAAGCTAGCAAAAATGGAAGGAACACAAGAAATTGAGGAGATGACCAGTGAGAAGTGACGCGTACGCGTCAGCGACGCGATCGCGCGGAAGAAAGGAATTCGCAGTGACGCGGCCGCATGGCTCACACGACCACACGGATTAGAAAAGCACAAGTGATGCGGAAGCGTGGACGATGCGAACGCGTGGCAGGGAAAAACGCAAATGACGCGTCCGCATGGATGACGCGATCGCGTGACGTGCGTGATCTGCAGAATTACAAAAGTCACTGGCAGAGATTCTGGGCCGCATTTGAACCCAATTTTCGGCCCAGAAACACAGATTAAAGTAAGGGAACTTGTAGAGACTCAGGAGGCTCTCATAATTCACTTTTCATAGTTTAGATGTAGTTTTAGTGAGAGAGGTTCTCTCCTCTCTCTTAGGAGTAGGATTAGGATTCCTCTTAAAGGATTTAGGATTTTTTATTATTCCAACTTACAATTTTCTTCTTCATTCCAGGTTTAATGTTCCTTTCTATTTAATTTCGTTCCTATTTTTATTCACCTTAGTACTTTAATTGATATTTATCTTTTGAATTTGGCTTATGACTTTCATGTTAGAATTTTCTTAATTAATGTGATTTGAGATATTTCAGTTTATGATTGTTTCTTTTTATTATCCTCAATTTGAAGATATTGTTATTTTGGTAAATTTAATTTCCTTCCCTTTTGGTCTTGGTTAAGAAATCAGTAACTCAGGAGTTATCTTAGCTCAACATAATTGATAACTGTTATCTTGCTAATTGAACTAAACTTCAATAATCCCAACCTTTTCTTAGGAAATAAATAGGATTCGAAGATCTAACTAATTAGTCCCTTGACTTTCCTTTGCTTTAGCAAAGGTTAACTAAGTGGAATTAAGATTCAACTGTCATTATTATTGATAAGAATAACTAAGTCTGGACTTCTAATTTCTCATACCTTGCCAAAAGTTTGCTTTATAGTATTTATTTATTTTAATTGTCATTTAAATTACTTGTCATACTTCTTCCTTAATTCCAAAACCCCCAATTTTACCTTTTTCATAGCAAATAATAAGAAAATACCTCCCTGCATTTCCTTGAGAAGACGACCCGAGGTTTGAATACTCAATTATCAATTTCAAAGGGGTTTGTTACTTGTGACAACCAAAACGTTTGCACGAAGGAATTTCTGTTGGTTTAGAATCTATATCTACAACGCGATTATTTTTGTAAAATTCTTTACTAGCGAAAATCCTAACGTCAGTGATCCTGCTTCTATAAAATTCATTATATATTACACATCTCAATTCCTCATTGCACATTGAAAATAAAAAAAATGAAAAATACAAAAAACACCTAAGACTTGGCATATCAATTGCACAAAGAACATGTCCACCAGTTCCATCTTCAGTTTCACCAATGTTGTCACTTATATGCAAAAATATCCAAAAAAAAAATAACATCAGTATATAAAATCTTAGAGAAAGACTAATTAAAGAAAGACTCCAAATGCATTTTAGAGCAATTACCTAACACCAACAATGTCACAAAATTCATCATCCATACTTCGAAGTATATAGTTGTGGAAATTATATGTCAGGGGAAGCTCATGATTCTACAGAACAACAGAAGAAAAGTATATACATGTCACAATAAGAAAATGCAGAAATATTAGCTTCTTTATAATTATTGGAGGACAGAATGAGAGGGAACTAACCCCACTGAAGCAGAAGAAATCCAACAAACCAACAAGTGATCGAGCTTGATCACGACCAATATGTGGTGTTCGATATACATCACGAATTTCCCTTTCGCTTAGCTGTAAATTATTGGAAGGAAAGAAATCTATGTAAAGAAAATATTTTGCTGGTAATATTTTACTTTGGCTATAATGGACAAGATATGTCATGAGAAGCGTGTCAAAGAAACCTAGCAACAACAATTCTTCAACACAGCCACTTAATACAATCGGTATTCTTGAGAATGTTTTAAATAATTAAATA
This sequence comes from Arachis duranensis, assembly GCF_000817695.3. Lineage (NCBI taxonomy): Eukaryota > Viridiplantae > Streptophyta > Magnoliopsida > Fabales > Fabaceae > Arachis > Arachis duranensis. The sequence continues at coordinate 83,529,352 of NC_029780.3, read as the reverse complement.
GCAAATAGGCTAATATGACGCATACATGTGCCTAACAAAACATAAGAATGAACAGCAAATACCCTACGTCAACCAAAATAACATCCATCTGGCTCAATTGACCCGAAGAAATCCAGCTTCATTAGGCACCCTGTAGACTTGTCATAGTATAAGCCTCGAATGGGGAAAACTTGGATCATTCTTGAATTCCATGCAAATTTCAGGATACCTAAGCTTTAGTAATAAGCTTCTTTCACCTACCTTATTTGCCGCTGTTTGAAGACAGAGCAAAAAAAAAAAACACTCTTTTTATGAATCTAAATTAATTTGTATCAATCCATAAGGCTTTAGGCACCACAATTTAGGCATATCTACAACTACAGTGAGAGCAACCCACAACTATACAAGCACAAGCACATATACTCTTAACCAAGGAAATTATAAATTAAACCTTTGAGACATGTCTCAATTAACTTGATAAGTGTTTTCGAACATATTTTAATATATTAGTAGGGATCTTCCAAATAAAAACACAAAAATATTGACAGAAATTATGCTAAAGTTGTTATAAATTATGCTATCTTAGGACAGAAATACAAAAATATTGATAGACACAAACTTGTTTGATGAAAGAGACAGATACATGGATATAAATAGAGACATGACAATTTTGTCTTATCTCTATCTCTTTCCTTATATTTTCTGCTATGAGACACTTAGCAAACTTGGAGTTAATGGTGGAACATATACCTATTTGGCCAATGAATGTTGTGTCAACCAGTTAAGCAATAGGATCAGCTGTCAAAGCCATAGCAGAAGGCAATGAAAATAATGAAGTAGCAATGAAAATAAGTACCTGGTATCCCTAAATAAACTGCAAATTGGAATTCTGCTCTCATCTTGTGCTAAAATGAGTTTGTCAGCCATATCATGGAAGCCAAACTAAGTTTTCTACTTATGAAACCAACATGAAGAGTTGTTATTAATAGGGCCACTAAAATGATACTAGATACCAGAATTCAAACACCAAAAATATGTTCTCCATATATATATATATATATGATTTAATACTGGCCTAAAAATCAAAGCATAGTATCAATGATCAAGGAACAGTTACAACAAGTTGATAGAGCAGGTGGAGCCACTTAAAAGTATAATAACTCAAGTAAATTGCATGTGCTTCTTTGATATCTACCTAGCCATAATTTATCCATGAAAAATTGCAGAAAGTATCCCAACCAAAAATCAAGAACAAATTAGAAATTATAACAAAAATTAGAATGCAAACACTAAATAGTAAATACAAATAACAGCACAGAAGTGAACCAAAACCAAAAATAGAACAACAATAAATTACTGAATCAATAACAAATTAAACACAAAAAATAGCAGCAACTATCAGAATAGAAACCCGTGACAGGCAGTGACCAAAACAGGAAGCATTATACCAAATCAATATTCAAATCAAAACAGAAACCAAATCAATTATACTCATTGAACAAGAGACACTTGAGTTACCTAAATAGAGGTTGAGCCACAATAAGGAGGCAGAAAACCAGTGACATGGCAAGATTCAGAAGCAGCGACGTCCAGAGGGATGACAGCATGATAGCATAAGCAGCAAAGCAGAAGCAGAACCAGAAGCTTCGATGGTGGCAGCTTGCGAAGATAAGGACGCTCCTCCGCGACGGCGATGACGAGGATTCCCTCCCTCCTCGCGTTCAGCCTCTCTCTCTCTCCCCTCTTGAACTCGGCGCACCTCTCTCTCTCTCTCTCTCTCTTTATACCTCCACATAGTCGTGAGGGGGAGATTTTTTGGGTTTGGACTCCCTTCCTATGTGGAGAAAAGTCCAAATGTTAGTATCCAAGTCCATGGTTCTCTTGAAGTGGCTGAGGTGAGTTAGGGTTGAGGAAGAGAGGTCTCATTTGTAAGAGAACACCAAACACTAAAGAGAAGAGAAGAGAGGAATTTATTTTCGCACATATGCAAAGTTATCTCTGTAAATTGGTCTCTGCAGATTCGTTAACCGTTGGATCGAGCTCAAATTTGGACAGTATGTTCCACCCATTGGGTTCATCTTCAATTTAATATCTATAACTGGAGATATTGGCCACGTATAACAGCTCTGTTTTTTGTGGTATTTTCATCTTGTTCATGTTTTATAAGCTTTGATGCTTGGGTGTTTGGCTTGTGGTATGCACGTTTTATGCAGTAATTTGTGAATCTATTGTACTCTATTTTTTTTTTATCATAGTGAAGCTATTTTCTGGTCTTGGTGACTCGTAAATTTTACTTCTTCCATTGAGGAGATTTTCTACGTTAAAAATCTTGGTGTGTTAGTCACAAAATAATTCCGTTACAAGTATAGTTTCAAACCAACAATCAACTCACATCAGAGTTTAATTTTGTTTGTCACAAGTGCAAACCAATAAAAATACTGAGAGTATTAGATCTCAGGTTGTCTCTCAAGGGAATTGCAGTGAAGTATGCATGTTTTCGGTTATGAGATTCATAGGCGTTTACAGATGAGAAGACAATAATCTAAATGACAATAAAGTAAAGAAAACAACTAAAGATAACAATTACTAAAGAGGCATTCATGGCAAGGATTGAGAATCGAGGTTTTCTATCCTAGTCATTAATCATAACACAACAATTACTAAGAATTAAGCCTATTACGTTATCTCCAACATCGGGAGAAGATCAAGTAGGCCTAGATAATCCCAATCCATAAGTAACATCAACAAAAACAAGGTTAACTAACAACTCAAGATCACCAATCTAAATTGGGTATTAATGACTCAAGATTGCCAAATTTCTCTTTCCAAGCTAAGAATGCTCAAACTCTACTCTAAAACTAAAAGAAACATTTTATCGAACACTTTGAAAGCATAAAATGAAAAGCATATTAAATCGTAATAATAATAAAATCTAAGGCTACCAAATGTAAGATAACAATAATAACAACTCAAATTAACATCAACAAACATAAAAACATCAAATTGCATTAATAGGAATCAAAGTTAACAAGAATTCATGAACATAAAAGGTGGCAAAATAAAGGAAATAACAAGTAAAACTAAGAGAATTAAAGTACTAGAACAATAAAAAGCAAGGAAAGCTAAATCAAAACAAGAATCAAAACCTAAATCTAAGAAGAAATTAAACTAAAAATACCCTAATTCTAGTGAGAAGAAAGAACTTTTCTCTCTAGAAAATTACCTTAAAACATGTTCCTAAACTACTCTAATTGCTCCCTTCTTGTTCCTTCTTGAATTTTGCTTTAAATAATTCAGAAATGAGTTAGATTTGGGCTTGAGGAGGTTCAGAAATTACCAGCCACATTTTTTTTAAATGAATCACGTGCTTCATGTCATGCGTATGCATGAAGCATGCGTACGCGCAACGTGGCGAAATCTCAAGTCATATACACGCAAGGCATGCATACGTGCAACTAGGCGAATTTTCAAAACTTCATTTTTTCATGAATTCTCCACTTTTATATGCTTTTTTCTTCATTTTTTCAATATAATCTTTGTCTTCTAAACTTGAAATTACTCAACAAACACATCAAGGTATCAAATGGAATTAAAGAAAATTAAATTTAGCAAATTATGGACTTAAAAAGCATATTTTTAATCTTAAGAATAATTTGTGAGAAATTCACAAAACTATGCTATTTTATTGAATAAATGTGAGATAAGTTGATAAAATTCACTCATTTCAATGCTAAGTACACTATAAAATTGTGATTTATCAGTTAACTTACTTCTATTTTTTGGTTTGTGTGATTTTTCTACTACTATTAAATATCATTGTGCTGTTGCCATTTATTATTGAGTGGATATTGTTACTTCTCTTATTTTTACAAGTAGAAAATTATATGTTTTATTTTTATCAGTTATAGAAAAAATTAATTGTATCAATTAAATGAAAAAGGTACTTCACACGCTCTTGTAAGTATAAGTGTTGTTAAGTGTGCATCTTTGTTTATTGTTTGTGGTTTTTTGCAATTTAGCATTACTGGTAATAAATATATGTAGATAATCCAAACAATTTTACTAAGAAACTAAGAGGGTTTAGCTAACAATAAGCCAACAAATATTTTTAAATTATATTCTATATTAATTAATGATATTAATTATCATTAATTAGTGGTTATTTAAATTTCTTTTTTAAAAAAATACAAAATTAATGATTATGAATTGTCTCTTCTTACTCTAATTCCCCTTTTACCATTTATTATGCAAACACTAATTCTTCTTCTCAAAAAAAAAAATTCGAAACTCCAAAAACAAAAATACCAAAACATAAGATAAAGAATCATCTAAATCCTAAAAAAAAGAATCATCCAAAACTGATAAAAAGAATCATCCAAAACATAGGAAAAAGAATCATCCGAAATGTAGAAAAAAGAAATATAAAAAACTAGTTAAAAAATCATTCAAAACCAAATAGGAGGGAGGAGAAGAAGAGTCGCAGGATGGTCGGTGAAGACGTCTTGGACGGCGTTGTGTGGACAATGGTGCACTCACGGTGGCGCATTGCGACGAGTGGAGGAGTCACCATAGATTGGAGTAGCTGATCATGCGTCATGAATGAGAACCTGGTGGTGGCTGCATTCCGATGGATGGAGAGTTGTTGGGTGCGAGTGTCGAGCGATGGGGAGTCGCGATGGGATGCGAGGAGGGTGAAGTAGAAGTGCGATGGTGATTGTCTTTCCTGCGCGAACGACAGATGAGGTGACGAAGAAGGATGCAAAGACGACCGACAATAACACGCGAGGACGGTGCAGTAACGACACTAGAGGTGCAAGGACGAAACCACAGCAGCGTAGAACATTAGAAAGAGGGATTAAGATTTGTAGTTTTATATAGTGAATAGTGAGTGGAAGAAAAAACAAATTAAAGTAAGTTTTGATTCAAAAATACTATTAATGTCAATTAATTAAATTTTAAATTAAAAAAAATAAAATTAATCATTATTAATTGAGTTGTTCAATTTTTGTTTGATGAACACTTAACTCCCTGTACTTTTCCTTATTCCAATTGATGGATCATATTATGTTTTCCTTTCATTTATGTAACTACATGCTTATTGATAATCACCCTTGTAATGAGTTTCGACGTCTACTCCCTCTTTTTGACGTGGTGGGTGACTACTATATACACTTGAGGATGGCATTTGTAGTTATAGACGGAATTTTCGACGGATTTTCCGTCTGTAGTTACAGACGGATTTTTCGACGGATTTTTTCGTCTATAATTACAGACGGATTTTTCGACAGATTTTCCGTCTGTAATTTAAACCTTGGAAAATCATCTCACACTCTTAATACAGACAGAAAATCCGTCTGTAAATCTGTCGGTAAAATAAAATAATTTTTTTTTAAATTATTCCATTGCAAAATGAATACTTTAGGTTTATTTTTTAAATTTTCTCCATCAAACACTGTAAATTGAAAAAAAAAGACCAAAAATCATATAGATAAACATAATATTCATTACATGATACCTATAAAATTGGATGTTATTTTCCAACATCATTGGCCAATATCTCACTATCTCAATAAAAAGATACCCAAAAAAATAAGATGACCATTGAATCTCTTTCATTAACATTACACTTAACACTTAAAGATAGGACAATCTCTGACTCATGAAGAAGCATATGAGCACTAGCGTTCCGGAAAAACAATAACTCGAGCTCGGCATCGGCTCTAAGCGTGACAAAAGCTAATGCAGTTCTAGCTTCAGAGTCAAACCGCACGCCAGATGCATCAACAAAGTTCTACTTAAAATATCACATAACATATACCCGAATTCATCCTTTCCTACCTGAACACACAGATGGCAAGGAATTAAGCTCTGATTATCTATTCAAGAAGATCAGGCAGACTCTTTCATCACAGAAAAATCTGATAAGTTGAAACAACATAAAGCGTGGTAAATGTCTTGAGTAACAAAAAACCAAATAACCATGTGGATAAACAGACATAGAAATGAGAGATATACCTTACCTATGAAAGCAGATGAACCACCAAGCCTTGAGATGCCAACTGCTACATTGGCAGGAGCACCACCAGGAGCTTTCTTGAAAGTAGGTGCTTCAGCTAGTGACACTCCACCCACCGTTGGTACAAAGTCTACTAAATAAAGTATCTGATTAAATAAATCTGCTAGAGTGAAATTGCTTATGGCTATAATAAAAAGAGTGAAAGAAACTATTACCTGTCCATATTTAGTGCTTCTAGTGCCATAACGTGTCTGAGAATACATATAAACAAACAAGTAACAATTTTCCAAATACATCAGAGGGGCACTCACAATTTTCCAACATATTTCAAGGAACCAGCTTATAAAATAAGGAATCCCCAGATCACTGCAACAATATGAATAAAAATAACTTCTTAGTTCTCACATCATTATGCTGTCAATCAATGTAATAATTAGGAGCCACGGCTAAAATTTGATCATTTCTAGATACGTGCTCTGGAGCCGCACCTATTAAGAGAAAAGAGATATGAAACAAAAGATCAGAAAAGTGTCATTTCAGTGAAAATGCAACCACTTGATATGGGCAGCAAAATTAAAATTATGAACTATACTTTGTAATAATGGACTAGGATATAGAATAGAATGAAGTAAGTATTCAAAACGTACCTCACTCTGATTTTTGCTACTATAACGAAGGTCCAGTTGATCTTTCATGTTTTCTCTCTCATTTTTCAAAGTAGATGGTTTTTTCCTGGTACTACAGTATGGAATCGTATTCTTCACCGCAGAATTCTGTGAAATAAAAATGAAAACAAATTAATAGACATCTCATCACAATGCAACCTGAATGCCAGCGGCTAGGTTCATATCACCACCTATTTCTAATCCTAAATCAGGAAGAAAAATCTTCCTTTGGTCTCCCCATACCTACTCAGACAAGGACAAGAAGGAGGAGCCAAAATCAAGTCATAACAAGAACAGGAAGGAACAAGAATATGCATGCAAATTCCTTTCTTCATCTCCACCTTTTCCTAGCATGTAACATTTTCTAAGGTACAAAACTAAATGAAGCTCAGAATTGTATGTTAGAAACATACCACTACAACCTCAGTGTTGGTCTTGGTCCCTTTAAATAAAGCAGCCCCCTATACAAGTTCATGTTGCAATGCTTTTATCTGAAAATGAGTTTCATCAAAAGGTTTATATCATTGCAAGATAATAAAATTTAAATTTGCAGTCTAAATATATATATATATATATAAACTCACCCTTTCCCTTCCTAAATTAAGCTCCTGCAAGAGCAACTAGATAGAATTATTATCCCTGTAAAAATAATGATATTAATATGAATGTATAAGATGTAAAATGTACCGCTAGCATGTGTGTGTTTGATTGAGCAAGATTCTAATTTTGTAGTTGCAGTTTTTGAACATTGCCTCTTAACATCTGCATCTCAGCTTTAGTCTATTCAATTATTTTACTGTTTCCAATTGAAGAATAAATATTATTGTAAGAATAAATATTATTGTAAGCTCAGAATAAATGAAGCTCAGAATTCTTAGTTTATGACCTCTTGTTTTTTCTCTGCATTTCTAATTTTGGTACATTTTGCCATCTCTTTTTTTCTGTTCTCCCAAGATTCATCACAGAACACCTATAACAAGTTAAGAAAAAAAAATCTGTTACAAGTAGCATCTTATGACATGAATAATTGAATGTGCTGCTTGGATGTCAATGCCATAACTCACCTTGATTTGGTTCTTTATGGCGTTTTTCATCGATACATAGCCCGGAATCTTCCCCTTTGCAGAAGCATTGGCAGCAGCTTTTTTCCTTTGGTTTTGGAATTGTTCAATTTCTCTCAGTAGCTTATGGCAATGATTCTCATAGTAACCCCATTTGATCTGTTTAAAATTTTCAACACTCCAAACTTCAATGCTTACCTTGGTATAAATTTTAATCAAATCAAAGATCATAACTTATAAGTCCTTAAATTACAGTATTTCTAAGCACTTCTAGTGACTGGAATTTATCAGCATCTCTCTGATGAGTGTTCATGTTCCTCAGAATTTGCTTTTCTTCCGCGAGACTCATGCTTCCATGTCGCATCAATGCATTCAGATTCTATACAATATACATTGTTATCAAGTGTAAGATGTAGATAGAGATTAATCACAGCACAATATATACACTACTAAAGTTCTAAGCTCTTACATGGTTATCAAGCTCTTCTTCCTTGAAGCATTTCTTCTTCTTAGATCTTCTCCTAGGTGCATTGTTCATGAAACACAATTCATCAAGAGCCACATACAAGTTACTTAGTATCTTCCCTTTTCGCGCCACGCGGCGTCTCCATTCCATTTTCCAGTAGTATGAGCTTCTCATCCCAGACGCAACATAGTCCTTTTCTGACTGTTAACAAAAACAGCATAACATCATTATATTATTCTTTGTCTTCTATATCAAAATTGAAGGCTGAAATCAATGCTTACAATTTTCTCTTTGATTTTATTAGTGATTTCACAAATGTCTCGGTTCATTTTCTCCACTGTGAGCTCTTGTTTCTTGATTTGAGATATTGAATCAGGCTCTGATGATGGCCAAAGCTTCACAAAATAGAACTGATGAACTAGTTTTGGGACTTCATCATCCTCTTGTGCAACTTCTAATGATGGATTTGATGATGATGACATGGTTTGCTTCAATTCCTTGCCCCCAAAATCTTAAAAATTGATTCTTACATAGTATATGCTAAGAAAAATTTAAACAGAACAATATGCAGAACAATTTTATGAGAAATACTCACTCTAATAATTAAGGTGATTCGAAAATTAACGTTTTAGGTTCATTAGCTGAAGTAGTAGAACTTCCACTATAATGCCCAAGCATCCCACCATGGCGCATTGAACTCGAGAGAACTGATTTAGTCATTGGGTATGCACTAGTGGCAACCCCCATCCATCCATGAACCATAGGATGAGCACCTGAAATTTAGCAAAATTGATCATGAAATTATTATACCAAACAAGTAAAAACAAATATTTTCCTAAATCATTTTCCACCAGTAATTTGGCATTCGCAAGAACATTAAAAAAAATAAGAAAGATGTATCCCGAAAACATAGAAAGCTCAACTGTCATCATCACAGAAGTGAAATAAAAGAAATGAAAATAAATAAAAATGAAAAAAGTGTATTCTATTAGATTCTTGGATTCCCATAGTATATATTTGCAATTTATAGAAAAACTAAAGGGAGCAATCCTTTACAATGGATATATGGACTGAATCTGCACATCTGCTGGAAACAATTTACATTTTTCTGAAAATATCTGGGATTGTTTTTCAGCAATGGAATCTATCAATTGTGTATCCTTGGCTACCTGCTCATCAACACCACCAGAAACAGAATGTGAATATCATAGAACAGAGACTAGATGGCTGAAGAAATGTGAATATAGCATAATAATGCAGAACTTCAATAGCAAGGAAGTTGCGTAGATAGGAACTTTTGACTATTGCTTAGGCTATCATCATTGCAAATTAAGAATTAACAGTGAAGGGTATTTGAGAACCTAAGCAAACAAATCAAGCAGAAATCACAAAGAAACTTTGAATTGCATGCTGCTAACACGAGAGAGCGATAGAGAAGAAGAGGAAGAAGAAGAGAAGAAGAAGAGAAGAAGAAGAATTAAAAGAGAAGGGTATTTAAAGAATCAGTAAAGGGTATTTAAAGAATCATGCTGCTAAGTAGTATCAATGGTTTATGAATATTTATAGCAGTAAAATGATCTAGGCCCTTTTTGTGTGTTTTGCTTTTGTAATAGTTTTGACCATACCCTTGGCAATCTTCCAGAACCAAAATATGTTCATTATTGTCAGCATAGATGGCACCACAAACATAAAGTAATAGCACAAAGCATTTACCTCCTTCACCTGAAATTATAAATTAAAAAAAAAATTGAAGCACAAAACAGATTTATTGATATCACCAATTTTACTTTTTTATTTCACAAAATATAGAGAAATTAGGCACTAAAAAATAAAAATAGGAGCCAAACAGACCCTAATGATTTCTTGCAAAAGCAGGAGATTGAAACAAATGTTACAAGGAAATCAGAGCGCAAATGCTAACCTCATCAAAATGGATCCACATATGGTAAAAGAAGAACATGAACAGAAAAATCCTAGCAACCTGCCACAAAGTAGATTAATAATTAACCACCTCAAGTCACCAAACACATTCAAATTAGTGAAAATTAAGAATATGTTGCCACAATATCATCAAAATTAAGATTATTTTTCTGTTATATAACTCCTCAATCCAATTGAGAAACAAAAAGAATCAGTAAAGGAAAGAAATATAAATCAATTGAAGAAAAAAGAGTCTCTAAAATCCAAAGCATGCAGTTTTTCACAGAATTGCGTGAACTGAATCAGAAGAATTCCACTTTATTTATAACACATGCATGATAAAAGATATTATATGCAGAAAGTTAATGATCATGATTCATTATTTCTAATGGTGGAATCACTTATTAGTACCATCAATAACATATATTTTACAAAGTGAGATCAGTTTGTCTACAAAAGTGAGTAATCAATAGGAGATGGAGACAGAATGTGACAAGGGTTGAACCAGAAGCCTATACACTTCATAGCATCTCAATTGGCCCAAAAAACTCAATAGCTTATGGTAGTTTCATAAACAACTAACAGTTAAACATATGATTGATCTTCAGTAAGCTTTAATTCTTTTAATTTCTTGTCTGGAGATGTCTCACCAACACTTTATTCAGTTTTTTTAATCTATTTTTCCACTAATCATAAATGTTACAACACTAAATGAACCTTAACATTGAGCAAAATCCCTCAAAAAAAATGTTGAACATAACAATAACAACACAATAAGAAAACTCATCAGAAGAAACACCAAGAACAAAAACAAAAAATAAAAACTAAGAAATAGAAAAAAAATCTCAAATCTTACCTCAGAAATAAAGGGAAAATGGCGTATGGAGGAGGTGTGGGAGGAGGGGCACAATGTGATTGTCGACGACAGCAAGGGACGCAAAGTTATGGCAACCGTAACACCAACTCAATGATGGAGGAACATGCCACAACTCGGTTCGTGGCTCTTCAAATCTACTTCCAATAGAGGAGTGAAGGAACGGTCATGACTCGTGAATGAAAGCGAGGAGGAAGGGCAGTGGCAGAAACACAACGGCGACACCGAGAGAGAAGGAGAGCGCTCGAACAGAGGAGAAGGCTGTGGGGTTGCGAGGCTGTGGGGTTGCGGGGAGCTGCGATGGCTGATGCGGGGGCTGCGTGGCTGCAGCGGCGGCGGCAGAGACTGCGGTGGCTGCAGGGCGAAGAGTTAAGGGATGAGGGCGAAGAGGAGTGTGAATGGTGTTCGAATGGAGTGTGAAATGGGTGGTGATAAAATTAGGGTTCTCAATATTTTTAACGAAAAATTTAAATTACAGACGGATTTTCCGTTAAATTATAGACGGATTTTCTGTCTGTAATAATTTAGTAAAAATACAGCATTTTGTTTATTTAATTACAGACGGATTTTCCGTTTGTAACTATTTTTCACTGAAAAAAAATTAATTTTTCCGACGGATTTATCGACGGATTCTTTTTTCCGTCTGTAATTTATGCTAATCCATTTTTTTTGTTTTCGACAAAAAAATTCTTCTAAAATTCTGTCTGTATTTCCGTGGAATAAAATCTGTCGAAAATATCCATATGAAATAACTAATTTTCTAGTAGTAAAATATCCGTCTGTAATAACTAATTTTCTAGTAGTGTTTTATACACATAGGAGCGGAAAAAGGCTAGACAACCTGTCAGGAGCCTGTAGCCTGGTCTGTGTTTGGTCTGACCTGACCTGACCTGTTATAAAATAGGTACAGACTCAAACTTTTATAAAAGCCTTATTATGTTGATAGGTCAGGTTCAGGCTCACTAATTAGCTTTATTGACATGTTAGGATTACCTGGGTCTGTTAATACATAATTACATATATAAATAATTTTTTATTATTAATAAAATTATGAAATATCTTAAATTTATTATATTTAATTATAAATAATTTTATATATTTCAAATATTTTAAAATTTAAA
>NC_029780.3:83516361-83516666 GCF_000817695.3 Arachis duranensis | reverse complement strand
AATTTTTTAAATAATATTTTTATTTTTTAAAAAAATTATCAGACTTTTTAACAAGTTTTAGATCAGGCCAAGTTGAATAATATGTTAAGTTTAGTATTTTAAAAGAAAAATCTATAACAAACTGCAATCAAACTCAGACTAATTAATTACATAACAAATCAGACCTATTAAAAATAAAACCTGACCTGACCTGACCACTCCTACGTACACACCTCACCTCAACTAAAGATGACAAGCGAGTCGCAATCCATTCAACTTACCCATTTAGACCACTAAAAGAACAGGTTGGACATTAAATTTGAAGC
>NC_029780.3:83514831-83516067 GCF_000817695.3 Arachis duranensis | reverse complement strand
TGTTACTATTTTGTTATTTGAAACTTTCTTTTGTCATTGAAATACAATATATGGAATATTAGAACGTAGAATTGATATATGTTTTACTTATTTTTTGTTCTTTATCTAGTTTTTCAGTTTATGTTCAGGTTATTATGAAAAAAACTTGCTTTTTTCACAAATTTTAGTTGATCGAATTTCAATTTAAGTTTTTTTTTTCTTTAAAAGCAAAAAGATAAACTCTTTCTAGCCCACTACCAAAAGAGGGTGAGATGCATTTTTAGGACTGTACATTTAGATGAGGCGGGTGAGATGCATTTTTAGGACTGTACATTTAGATGAGGCGGGCTTCAGCAAGATGGGTATGCTCGTTAGCTGTCGCTAGCCTTAACCCAATTGGGGTGTAATTATTAGATTGGGATAGTTAATAACTCGACTCGGTGGGAAGGACAAATTGTCTCTATGATGGATCTCATTGTATATAGTAGCCTAGTCAGAGCCAATAGACACCTGCGTCTTGGTACATATATAATATAGGAAAATTATCACCTGTTCCAATGTACTATATGGAACAGCAATGTTTTTAGCACTGCCAGGTATGCTTGTAACTTTTGTCCTTTAGTAAAGGAGTAAATGACTATTTCAATCAATAATGTAGTTTTAAAATGACCATATTGGTCAGCTGTACCGGGGAGATTATATTTTATTGGCTTGTCTAGACTTATGTTTTACTGTTGTTCCGAGAGTTACCTGAAATTGAGAGTCGATCTCGGATGAGATCTGCTGTCGGGGTCGGAGCTGTTGCGTCCAATGTAACACCCTACCATACAGATTCTTATGCTTAAGTCATAATTCAGAGATGGCAAGGTATTACGACCTCTAAAATAAAAATTTAGTACGAATAGTAGTATGAATGATTGATTATAACTAGGAGCCTTTGTAAAAAAAAAGGGTAAACAAAAATCGCAACTCGAAAGCGCAACACTCCGATCGATAACGTAACGAACAAGGATACCCAACGCGTGATTATATATATACAAAGGAGTGTCAAAAACAGGAATAGCAAGACTCAAGATCCGGCTGCGAAGATAACCGGTCCGAGCATAGCAATATATACATATGATAGAAATAAGGAAAACCCCAAAGGAAACCCAAAGGGACACAAATACATAAAATCTATTCTCCAAAATTTCCCATAAGAGGGGTCATCACAGTTTGTATTATTTAATGGAGATAAAAGTATCTAAGCAAAACATA
>NC_029780.3:83512610-83514191 GCF_000817695.3 Arachis duranensis | reverse complement strand
ATCAATAATTCAGCATAAACATGCATGAATTCTCATCCATGGATCAACATCCATATTAGCCATCCGGCTCACGGTTCAGTCCAGAACCAGCCAATATTCATATCATACACAGCCATTTCGGCTCACGGTTAAATCCAGAACCAGCCAATTCATAAACAATTACGGCCCTTCGGCCAATGGCATAACAAGCACTTCCACCACCATCCTCCACATCTCACATAATCATCAGTGATCCTTATTGATTATTCATTTCCCTTGCTTCACTCGCAAGTTACCACATCCACTAGCTCCTTCTCTCATAGCTAGGCATATCATAATGATTTAAGATATAAGTGGTGAGATCGTAGGCTTAGAAGTATGAAATTTGGCTTTTAAAACTCAAAAATCAACTTTGGGATGAAAACAGGTCCACGCGTACGCGCACTCCACGCGCACGCCTGGGTGGCCTCAAAACTCATCGACGCGCAAGCGTCATGCACGCTAACGCGTGGATTAAAAATTTGCCAATCGACGCGCACGCGTCAACCACGCGTACGCGTGGGTGTTCTCGTGCCCCAGGCACAACACTGGCACAGTTCTGGCATAACTCTCTGGAAAATGGCTGGGCATTGGGTGCAGCACAATCGGCGCGCCCGCGCACATCACGCGCACGCGTGGATGGTATTTTCGGGAAGAACGGCGCGTACGCGCCAAGTACGCCTACGCGCAAAGGGTTATTCTGCTAAAAAATTTTCTAAGTTAAAAGCTGCAGAATTCATCAATTTAAACCCCAATCTTCCAACGGACATAACTTTCTCATTTTAAATCATTTTTCACCCGTTCTTTAAACGGCATAGACTTCCCGGATCCAATTTCATTTCTAAACAAATTTGGCACAAAACAGAGATCCGTAGTCCAAGTTATGTCCCGTCAAAGTATGCCCAAAAACCATGTTTCTCATAAAAACCACAAAGTGCCATTTGCAAACAAGCCATTTCCAACTCTTTTCAAAATCAATCAAAACATGCCATTTTCACCCCTTTTCTTTGAAATCAATCAAAATATATCAATTTCAACATCAAGCCTCCTCAACTCACACATTGAGACTTTACCACAACATACAAAATCACTATCCCATCATTTTAACCCACTTCACCCAAGTGGCTCAAACTCAAATATTTTGACATATCATATACTCTTCCTCATGCCAATTCTCACAACATCAATTCCACTAAATCATCATGGTATACAATGAATATCATACTCACCATCAACATGGTTCAACCCACAATTCAACCATAACCAATCATCAAGCATATATCACAACATGCATATTTCTCATACATCATACCATCAAGGCATCATTAATCATCATCACATATATGACCACATCATATATCTCAATCATTCAACAATATCAACCATTCAATGCCTATCTTAGGGCCTCTAGCCAAGTATTTCCTACCACATTACATATTAGATACGGGAAACCGAAACCATACCTTAGCCGATTTTCCCAAGCTCCCCGGAGCACTTCCAAACCACTTATCCACAAGCTCTCAAGGTCTCAACACCTCCAAGAACAGATTTTTCACCACCAAA
>NC_029780.3:83504925-83512514 GCF_000817695.3 Arachis duranensis | reverse complement strand
ACACAACCTAAGCCACAACCATCATACCCATACACAACATCTCAAAACCCAAACATCATAAAATCACAAATTATACTAGGGTTGACAATCTTACCACACCCAAGGTCCAAGGAGATAAGATTAACCTTCTCCTTCAAGAGAGTTGGGTCCTATAACATCAAAGAACCTAAAATCTCAACATTTCACCCATGAAACTCGAAAATAAGGGCTGGAATTTCGAACAGAAACTTGTGGCTTACCTCAATATTGATTGTATGAGTTTTGTAGAGCTCTCCGCGGTGAACGCGTGGCCGCAAATGGAGCGGCAATCGGAGCTCTAGATCAAAAGTTATGGTGGTTTAAAGATCAACCAAGGGAGAGAACTTGAGAGAGTATTCTTCCTCCCTTTCTCTCTAATTTCAGCGTGTTTGAGTGTGTTGTGAGGAGAGAGAGTGCTGAAAACTAGGGTTTTGGTTAAGTTATGTTGGGCCAAGGGCCCACTTTAGGTCCAATTGGCCCGGTTTGGCCCGTTCGGTCCAATCTTGGTCCGAATTCTATAAAATTGGTACCGAAATTCTCGTCTCAACCTCCTCTATCATATTTAGCCACAAAAATCACATTTTGGGCTTTCTAGAATAAATTCTCATTTATGGGCTAATTTGCCGTTAATTAACCCACTTATCCACAAGCTCTCAAGGCCTCAATACCTCCAAGAACAGATTTTTCACCACCAAACCCTTTCCAAGCTTTTCAAAATCACCAATCAAACTCCAATATTCACATATACACAACCTAAGCCACAATCATCATGCCCATACACAACATCTCAATACCCAAATATCATAGAACAATAAAATTACACTAGGGTTGACAATCTTACCACACCCAAGGTCCAAGGAGATAAGATTAACCTTCTCCTTCAAGAGAGTTGGGTCCTATAACATCAAAGAACCTAAAATCTCAACATTTCACCCATGAAACTCGAAAATAAGGGCTGGAATTTCGAACAGAAACTTGTAGCTTACCTCAAGATTGATTGTATGAGTTTTGTAGAGCTCTCCGCGGTGAACGCGTGGCCACAAATGGAGCGGCAATCGGAGCTCTAGATCAAAAGTTATGGTGGTTTGAAGATCAACCAAGGGAGAGAACTTGAGAGAGTATTCTTCCTCCCTTTCTCTCTAATTTCAGCGTGTTTGAGTGTGTTGTGAGGAGAGAGAGTGCTGAAAACTAGGGTTTTGGTTAAGTTATGTTGGGCCAAGGGCCCACTTTAGGTCTAATTGGCCCGGTTTGGCCCGTTCGGTCCAATCTTGGTCCGAATTCTATAAAATTGGTACCAAAATTCTCGTCTCAATCTCCTCTATCACATTTAGCCACAAAAATCACATTTTGGGCTTTCTAGAATAAATTCTCATTTATGGGTTAATTAGCCGTTAATTAACCGGGTTTTACATTCTACCCACCTAATTGGGAATTTTGCCCACAAAATTCAAATGCAATTACCTGAGAATAAATGCGGATAATCCGTTCGCATCTCTGACTCAAGTTCCCAAGTGTGTTCCTCAACACCACCTCGACTCCATGCCACTTTGACTAATGAAACCTCTTTTCCACGCAACCGTTTGATACTAGTATCATCGATTCTGACCGGAGCCACTGGAAGCGTTAAATCTTCCCTTAACTGAACCGATTCAGGTTCTAACACATGGCTAGCATCAGGGGTGTACTTCCGAAGCTGCGACACGTGAAACATGTCGTGCATATTCGAAAGATGAGGTGGTAGAGCCATCCGATACGCCACCGGTCCAATCCTCTCCAGGATCTGAAATGGACCAATGTATCGAGGATTCAACTTCTTTGCCTTAATCGCCCTACCTACTCCCGTAGTCAGAGTAACCTTAAGAAAAACATGATCTCCTTCCTCAAATTCTAAGGGCTTTCGCCTCTGGTCGGCATAACTCTTTTGACGACTCTGTGCCGTAAGCATCCTATCACGGATTTTCTTGACTTGTTCAGTAGTCTCAGCTATCATTTCCGGCCCTGACAAGCTTTTCTCTCCAGCTTCATACCAACATAACGGAGATTGACATTTCCTCCCATACAAGGCCTCATACGGAGCCATTCCGATACTCGCATGATAACTATTATTGTATGCAAACTCCACTAATGGCATATACCGATCCCAACTCACCGGTTGGTCCAAAACATAAGCTCTCAACATATCTTCTAGTGTTTGGATCGTCCTCTCGGATTGACCATCTTTTTGAGGATGGTAAGCCGTGCTCAAGCTTAATCGGGTTCCAAAAGCTTTCTGAAATGCACCCCAAAACCTTGAAGTGAAGCGAGGATCTCTATCAGAGATTATAGTAGCAGGTACACCATGAAGTCTCACGATCTCCTTTATGTATAACCGTGCTAGCTCTTCAAGGGTGTAAGTCATCCAAATGGGCAAAAAGTGAGCTGACTTCGTCAGTCGGTCCACAATCACCCAAATAGCATCAAAACCAGCCCTAGTCCTTGGCAATCCCGACACAAAGTCCATTGCAATACTTTCCCACTTCCATTGCGGAATCTCTAAAGGTTGCAACATCCCTGAAGGTCTTTGATGTTCAATCTTTACCTTTTGACAAGTTAAGCACTTTGATACATATTCCGCCACATCATTCTTCATACCCGGCCACCAGAACATTGCCTTTAAAACATGGTACATCTTAGTACTTCCCGGGTGAATGGAGAATCCACTTTTGTGTGCCTCCTTTAAAATATCTTGTCTCAAAGTGCCGACATCCGGCACAATGATCCTACCCTTGAATCTCCATAACCCATCTTTTTCTTCCGACACTCTCCATTGTTTTCCTTGCTCAATAGCCGGTAACACCTTCCATAACGCTTCATCATTTTGATGAGCCTTTAGGAGTTCGGACTTGAAGTCACTTGAAATTTCTAATCGGCTTAAACACAAAGTTCCGGATACTTCTCGAGTACCAATTTTCAGACTCTCAAATCCCTTGAGCAACTTCTCCTCTTGAAGCATCATCCAAGCCGCATATAATGACTTCCGACTCAACGCATCTGCCACTACGTTCGCCTTTCCCGGATGGTAATGCAACTCAAAGTCGTAGTCTTTCAACAATTCCATCCACCTTCTCTGCCTCATATTGAGCTCTTTCTGATCAAAAAGATACTTCAAGCTCTTATGATCAGAGAAAACTTGGAACTTAACCCCATAGAGATAATGCCTCCACACCTTCAAGGCAAACACAACCGCAGCGAGCTCCAAATCGTGCGTAGGGTAAATAACTTCATGAGGTCTCAACTGTCGTGAGGCATACGCCACCACATTATGATGCTTCATCAGCACGCACCCTAAACCCTTTAATGAGGCATCACAATACACCTCAAATGGCTCATTCGGCTCGGGTAACACTAACACAGGTGCAGTGGTCAACTTTTTCTTCAACGTCTGAAAGCTCTCCTCGCACTCAGGAGTCCAAACAAACGGAGTGTCTTTGCGGGTTAACTTTGTCATTGGCAAAGCTATCTGTGAAAAGCCTTTGATAAACCTTCGGTAATAGCCAGCTAAACCTAGAAAACTCCTTATTTCTGTTACGGTGGTTGGTTGCTTCCAATCCATCACAGCCTCCACCTTAGTTGGATCTACGGCTATTCCCTTCTTACTCACCACATGGCCCAAAAACTTCACCTCACTCTTCCAAAACTCACACTTCGATAGTTTTGCATAGAGTTTCTTCTCCTTTAGAATCTGTAACACGGTCCTCAAGTGTTCCGCATGCTCTTCTTCAGTCTTGGAGTAAATCAGTATGTCATCAATGAAGACAACAACAAATTTATCCAGAAACGGACGGAAAACTCTATTCATGTAATCCATGAACACTGCTGGAGCGTTTGTCAACCCGAAAGACATTACAGTGTACTCGTAATGACCATAACGAGTCCTGAAAGCGGTCTTAGGGATATCTCACCCCTCACCCTTATCTGGTGATAACCGGATCGCAAATCGATTTTGGAGAAAACTCCAGCTCCTTGCAACTGATCCATGAGATCATTAATTCTCGGCAATGGGTATTTATTCTTTATGGTAACCTTGTTCAGCTGCCTGTAATCCACACAGAGCCGCATACTCCTATCCTTCTTCTTCACCAGTAACACTGGAGCACCCCACGGAGAGACACTTGGTCGTATAAAATTCTTTCCCAACAAATCCTCTAACTGAGACTTTAGCTCGTTCATCTCTAACGGTGACATCCTATAAGGAGCACTTGAGATTGGTCCCACCCAGGCACCAATTCAATCGTAAACTCAACCTCTCGGTTAGGTGGAAACTCATCAATATCATCGGGAAACACTTCCGGAAACTCACACACAACCGGAATCTGTTCCAACCTTTGATCATCACCCGAAACGCCCGCGGTTAACAACATGATACCCTGACATTCGGTTCCGGAACAGTTAACCATCATCGAATTCAAGTAATAATTATTCACCACGACCGGCCCTTCAGTATCTTCCGGCATAAAGTACACCGACTTTGTAGAACAATCTAGCAGAACATGGTTCTTAGATAACCAGTCCAATCCCAAGATAAGATCAAGACCGATCATCGGCAAGCAGACTAAATTATGAACAAAAGCACGCTGCTTGAACCTAAAGGAAACTTCTGGGCATCCTAGCCTAGTTACCGTGGCTTCATGGGTAGCATTGTACACCTTTAGGACATAACCTAAAGTTACAACCTTCAATCCTAACTCATGGGCTTTCTCAAATGCAATGAATGAATGTGATGCTCCCGAATCAAATAAAGCATTTAAAGTTTGACCAGCCATTTCACAGTTACCTCTAATGAGTGTCTCAAATCCCTCAGCTCCTACAGCTGAAGTGGTGAACACCCGACCAATCTGTTGTGCCTTTCCAGCACCATGTTTCTGCTTCTCCCGATAATTTGCGGCTTTGTGCCCCGCCTTTCCACAAGTGTAGCACAAACCCCATCCGGCCTTGCATGGTGCTCCCGGATGGTGACTCCCATATCTAGTACAAGCTTGATCATTCTGAGGCTGCTTCCCATACCTTTTTCCTTGGGAGTTGTTGTTGTTGTTGGACCTCCTAAAAGAGCTTCCCTTCTTGAAAGACGGACCTCTAGGTGCAAAGCTCTTCCCTCGGTTCTGTGGGAATGAACCTTTGTGACTCCCTTTCTCAGCAGTTGCCCTTTTCACACACTCTTCAGCAACCCTACACTTGTTTACCAACTCGGAAAAGGTCCTAATCTCCATTGGTCCCACTGAACTGAAAATATCACTCCAGAGTCCTCCTTCATACTTAACACACTTCCATTCCTCATATTCCACCGGAGTCCCTTGGCACATACGAGAGAACCTGAACAGCTCCTCAAACTCGTCAGTATACTCTGATATGGACATGGTACCCTGCTTCAGCTGTAACAATTCAAGTTCCTTAGCCGTCCTAGCAGAAGTCGGAAAGTACTTCTTATAGAACTCCTCTTGGAAAATATTCCAGGTGATATAATCATCACCCTGCTGCAGAAGACGTCGGATACCTTGCCACCAATGCGACGCTTCACCGACAAGCATATAGGTAGCAAACTCGACACGCTATCCTTCAGGCACCACTTGCGCTTGCAGCGCTCGCTCTATAGCTTGAAACCATGTATCAGCCTCAGTCGAACTAGTAGTTCCCTTGAACTTAGGTGGATTAACCTTCAAAAAGTTTGCCAGCATCATCGGGACCTGAACTCCACCTCCATCATTACCATGGTTGTTCATCTGTTGACCAAGAGCCTCAGCAGTGGCTTGCATAGCAGCAGCCATGTTCTCCAACGCAGTCATAAAGTTCACCGGGTCATTAGGGTTATTCTCCGACGCACGAGCATTCGTACGACCTCTCACACTACCTCTACCGCGTCCACGAGGCGCCATATGGTTCCTATACACACCAAACAATCGATATTAAGTTGATCAGTCTAAATATCGGAAGTCTAGTGCTTCAAAGTTCCAAATGCATGCTTGGTGGACGAAATTGTGATCATATTTATTGTAATTGGATTTTAGAAATTGGCACGAGTGGACACAACTCCGTTCAACTAATATTTTATCTAATTGTAAAAAATTAAAAAATTCCAAAAATATCCCAAAATTAAAAAATTAAATTTTAAATTTTTAAAATTAATTTATTCTTAATTTGTGAATAAGTGCAGCAAAAAAAAGTCATGTAACACCCTACCATACAGAGTCTTATGCTTAAGTCATAATTCAGAGATGGCAAGGTATTACGACCTCTAAAATAAAAATTTAGTATGTATAGTAGTATGAATGATTGATTATAACTAGGAGCCTTTGTAGAAAAAAGGGGTAAACAAAAATCGCAACTCAAAAGCGCAACACTCCGATCGATAACGTAACGAACGAAGGGTAAACCAACGCGAGATTATATATATATACAAAGGAGTGTTAAAAACAGGAATATCAAGACTCAAAATTCGGCTGCGAAGATAACCGGTCCGAGCATAGCAATATATACATATGATAAAATAAAGGAAAACCCCAAAGGAAACCCAAAGGGACACAAATACATAAAACCTATTCTCCAAAATCTACCATAAGAGAAGTCATCACGTCCTGCATTTGAAAACCACAAAATCCGCATGGGTGAGAACTAGAAGTCCCCAGCATGGTAACAGCTTCCACATATATAATACATAATAATAGAGGAAAGGCAAAGGCAATCCTAGAACTTCCTCCAGATAATATCAAAGCTTATAAACAGGCTAAACCATAAAGGGCATCTGACTAAAGATTCTTCAGTCTAACTAATACTTCCCTTTCCAATTCCTTCAGACCTCCCAACCACCAGCATGAGTATAATGTAGTAAGCACAGTTATATCAAGCAAGAAATATACAATTAGGAACAAGTAAGGCATTTAGACAATTAGCAAGTAATATGCAGTCAAATAGGCAATCTCAAACAATTCATATAGTATGCATATGATGAATGCCTGTCCCTAGTGGCTGATGATATCATCTGTCGGTTATAGAGCCAACCCGACAAGTCCTGGCAATTAACCATTGGACTGTCCCTCTGTCGTGTCTCCCCAACTTGAGTCATGCTCATTATAACTTGATCATAATCATGATCCATATCCATCACCCTCACTGGTGAATATTTATCCATCACCATCACTGGTGAATATTTTTGGGGGTGAGCTCGTCTGGGAATTTCACAATGCCCGGCCACCCTGACGACATAGGGTCAAAAGAGCTTCAAGTCTCGACCTGGACCACGTGGTGGCTAGCCACTGCTTTCTCCCAGGGAAACTCTCATCTCCGATAATGGAAGTGTAACTTTCACAATTCATTCAACAACATATATATGCGTTTATACATAGCCATAATCATGGCCCCGCCGTAACATGGCAATAATCCAGCCATCCGGCTCACGGTTAAATCCATAACCAGCCACCCGGCTCACGGTTAAATCCATAACTAGCCGTTTCATCAACAATTACAGCCTTTCGGCCCATGGCATAACAAGCACTTCCACCACCATCCTCCGCATCTCACATATTCATGCTTGATCCTCA
>NC_029780.3:83503714-83504854 GCF_000817695.3 Arachis duranensis | reverse complement strand
GCCACATTCACTAGCCCTTCTTCTCATAGCTAGACATATCATAATGATTTAAGACATAAGTGGTGAGATCGGAGGCTTAGAAGTATGAAATTTGGCTTTTAAAACTCAAAAATCAACTTTGGAATGAAAACAGGTCCACGCGTACGCGCACTCCACGCGCACGCGTGGCTGGCCTCAAAAACTCATCGACGCGTAAGCGTCATGCACGCTAAGGCGTGGATTGAAAACTAGCCAAACGACGCGCACGCGTCAACCACGCGTACGCGTGGGTACTCTCGTGCCCCAGGCACAAAACTGGCACAGTTCTGGCATAACTCTCTGAAAAATGGCTGGGCATTGGGTGCAGCACATCGGCGCGCCCGCGCACATCACGCGCACGCGTGGATAGCGCTTTCGAGAAGAACGGCGTGTACGCGCCAAGTGCGTCTACGCGCGGGGGGTAATTCTGCTAAAAATTTTTCTAAGTTAAAAGCTGCAGAATTCACAGTTTCAACCCCCAATCTTCCGACAGACATAACTTCCTCATTTTAAATCGTTTTTCACCCGTTCTTCGAACGGCAGGGACATCCCGGATCCAATTTCATTTCTAAACAGATTTGGTACAAAATAGAGATCCGTAGTTCAAGTTATGTCCCGTCAAAGTATGCCCAAAAACCATATTTTTCATACAAAACCACAACATGCCATTTTCAAAACAAGCCATGTTTTTCATAAAAACCACAAAGTGCCATTTGCAAACAAGTCATTTCCAACTCTCTTCAAAATCAATCAAAACATGCCATTTTCATCCCTTTTCTTTGAAATCAATCAAAATATATCGATTTCAACATCAAGCCTCCTCAACTCACACATTGACACTTTACCATAATTTATCAAAATCACTATCTCATCATTTTAACCCACTTTACCCAAGTGGCTCAAACTCAAATATATTGACATATCATATACTCTTCCTCATGCCAATTCTCAACAACATCAATTTCACTAAATCATCATTGTACACAATCAATATCATACTCACCATGAACATGGTTCAACCCACAATTCAACCATAACCAATCATCAAGCATATATCACAACATGCATATTTCTCATACATCATACCATCAAGGCATCATTAATCATCATCACATATATGAC
>NC_029780.3:83499328-83500581 GCF_000817695.3 Arachis duranensis | reverse complement strand
CTCAGTTAAAAACTGATAAGGATCTTCAGATGGAAGTCCATAAAACTTGCAGTTTTGTTGCATTAATGCAACTAGTTGAGGCTTAAGCTCAAAGTTATTGGCTCCAATGGCAGGAATGGAGATGCTTCTTCCATCAAACTTGGACGTTGGCTTTGTGACGTCACCAAGCATTCTCCTTGCATTATTATTATTATTTTCGGCTGCCATGTCTTTCTCTTGTTCGAAAATTTCTGAAAGGTTGTTTCTGGATTGTTGTAATTTAGCTTCTCTTAATTTTCTCTTCAGAGTCCTTTCAGGTTCTGGATCAATTTCAACAAGAGTGCCTTTATCCCTGTTCTTGCTCATATGAAAGAGAAGAAAACAAGAAAAGAAAGAGGAATCCTCTATGTCACAGTATAGAGATTCCTTTATGCTAGTAGAAGAAGAAAGGGGTATAAGAAAGAAGAAGGATGGATCTGTAGATGAAGAGAGGTGAAGAGAAGTGTTAGTAATTAAATAATTAAATAGAAGAAGAAAAAAGTGTTAGTAAATAAATAATTAAATAGAAGAGGAGAAGAGAGGGAGAGGATTTTCGAAAATAATTTTTGAAAAAGAGTTAATGATTTTCGAAAATTAGAGATAAAATATAATTAAAATTAAAATTTAAAACAAAAATAATTTTTGAAAAAGAGAGGGAGAATTTTCGAAAATTAGAGAGGGAAGAGTAGTTAGGTGGTTTTGAAAAAGATAAGAAACAAACAAAGAGTTAGTTAGTTGATTGAAAAAGATTTGAAATCGAATTTTGAAAAAATAAGAAGATAAGAAAAAGATAAGATATTTTGAAATCAAATTTTGAAAAAGATAAAGTTTTTGAAAAAGATAAGATAAAAGATAAAAATATATATTTGAAAAAAATATTTTGAAAAAGATTTAGTTTTTAAAAAGACTTAACTAACAAGAAACTACAAGATAAGATTCTAGAATTTAAAGATTGAACCTTTCTTAACAAGAAAGTAACAAACTTCAAATTTTTGAACCAATCACATTAATTGTTAGCTTAATCTTCGAAAATTTTGATAAAAGATAAGAAAAAGATTTTGAAAATATTTTGAAAAATAATTTTTGAAATTTTCGAAAATTATATAAAAAATGAAAAAAGATATGATTTTTGAAAAAGATTTTGAAAAGATAAGATTTTTA
This sequence comes from Arachis duranensis, assembly GCF_000817695.3. Lineage (NCBI taxonomy): Eukaryota > Viridiplantae > Streptophyta > Magnoliopsida > Fabales > Fabaceae > Arachis > Arachis duranensis. The sequence continues at coordinate 83,499,402 of NC_029780.3, read as the reverse complement.
AAATTGAAATTTTGACTTGACTTGTAAGAAACAACTAATTTTGAAAATTTTTGACCAAGTCAACCCAAAATTTC
>NC_029780.3:83489342-83498026 GCF_000817695.3 Arachis duranensis | reverse complement strand
CACTTCCGGGGCCTACTTGGTGTATGCTTGGGCTGAGCTTGATCATTCCACGAGCTAAGGCATTTCTTGGAGTTGAACTTTGAGTTATGACGTGTTTTGGGCGTTCAACTCCGGATCATGACGTTTTTCTGGCGTTTAACTCCAGACAGCAGCGTGTACTTGGCGTTCAACGCCAAGTTACGTCGTCATTCTTCGAATAAAGTATGGACTATTATATATTTCTGGAAAGCCCTGGATGTCTACTTTCCAACGCCGTTGAGAGCGCGCTAATTGGAGTTCTGTAGCTCCAGAAAATCCATTTCGAGTGCAGGGAGGTCAGATTCCAACAGCATCAGCAGTCCTTTTGTCAGCCTTCTTCAGAGTTTTGCTCAAATCCCTCAATTTCAGTCAGAATTTACCTGAAATCACAGAAAAACACACAAACTCATAGTAAAGTCCAGAAATGTGAATTTAACATAAAAATTAATGAAAACATCCCTAAAAGTAGCTTCAAACTTACTAAAAACTATATAAAAACAATGCCAAAAAGCGTATAAATTATCCGCTCATCAATGCTCATGAACGTTTATGCCAAATATATCAAGCAGATATACTAATAGCACATAAAACACATACAGAGAATGCACAGAAGCATAGTCAGTACATCCCTCAGGCTCTACAGGAACGAACTGCTCTGATACCATAATGTAACACCCTACCATACAGATTCTTATGCTTAAGTCATAATTCAGAGATGGCAAGGTATTACGACCTCTAAAATAAAAATTTAGTACGAATAGTAGTATGAATGATTTGATTATAACTAGGAGCCTTTGTAAAAAAAAGGGATAAACAAAAATCGCAACTCGAAAGCGCAACACTCCGATCGATAACGTAACGAACAAGGATACCCAACACGTGATTATATATATACAAAGGAGTGTCAAAAATAGGAATAGCAAGACTCAAGATCCGGCTGCAAAGATAACCGTCCGAGCATAGCAATATATACATATGATAGAAATAAGGAAAACCCCAAAGGAAACCCAAAGGGACACAAATACATAAAACCTATTCTCCAAAATTTCCCATAAGTGGGGTCATCACAGTTTGTATTATTTAATGGAGATAAAAGTATCTAAGCAAAACATATAAACCAAGACATAGCCCCAAGAACAAAGGATCTTCGCAAATCTAGAAGTCTCTAGCATGCCTCAGCGAGAAACCTCACGTCCTGCATCTGAAAACCACAAAATCCGCATGGGTGAGAACCAGAGGTTCCCAGCATGGTAACAGCTTCCACATATATAATACATAATAATGGAGGAAAGCCAAAGGCAATCCTAGAACTTCCTCCAGATAATATCAAAGCTTATAAACAGGCTAAACCATAAAAGGGCATCTAACTAAAGATTCTTCAGTCTAACTAATACTTCCCTGTCCAATTCCTTCAAACCTCCCAACCACCAGCAGGAGTATAATGTAGCAAACACAGTTATATCACCCTCACTGGTGAATATTTACGGGGGCGAGCTCATCCGGGTCTTTCACAGTGCCCGGCCACACTTACGACATAGGGTCAACAAAGTATCAAGTCTCAACCTGGAGCACGTGGTGGCTAGCCACTACTACTACCCAGGGAAACTCGTATCTCAGATAGTGGAAGTGCAAATCACAATTATCAATAATTCAGCATAAACATGCATGAATTCTCATCCATGGATCAACATCCATATCAGACATCCGGCTCACGGTTCAGTCCAGAACCAGCCAATATTCATATCATACACAGCCATTTCGGCTCACGGTTAAATCCAGAACCAGTCAATTCATAAACAATTACGGCCCTTCGGCCAATGGCATAACAAGCACTTCCACCACCATCCTCTACATCTCACATAATCATCAGTGATCCTTATTGATTATTCATTTCCCTTGCTTCACTCGCAAGTTACCACATCCACTAGCTCCTTCTCTCGTAGCTAGGCATATCATAATGATTTAAGATATAAGTGGTGAGATCGTAGGCTTAGAAGTATGAAATTTGGCTTTTAAAACTCAAAAATCAACTTTGGGATGAAAACAGGTCCACGCGTACGCGCACTCCACGCGCACGCGTGGGTGGCTTCAAAACTCATCGACGCGCAAGCGTCATGCACGCTAACGCGTGGATTAAAAATTTGCCAATCGACGCGCACGCGTCAACCACGCGTACGCGTGGGTGTTCTCGTGCCCCAGGCACAACACTGGCACAGTTCTGGCATAACTGACGATTAGATTTTTGATGGTATAGAATTTCACAAATGAATTCTCGTTGCAAGTATAGTTTCTAAACCAATCAATAATCCTTTCATACAAAAAGTTGTTTGTCACTAGTACAAACCCCTAAAATTTATAAACCGAAGTATTCAAACCTCGGGTCGTTCTCCTTAGGAATTACAATAAAGTGTCTTGTTATTGGTTGTGAATTATTTTGGGGTTTTGATAAGAAGTATGAAAGATAAATGGCAAGAAAGTAAACTAAGGCCTAAAAAGGTCTTGGCAAGGGTTGGTGGTCAAGGATCTCTATCCTAATCACTAACCACAATATGAGAATTGGCAAGGATTAATCTCATTAAATCATCCTCTAACTAGTTAGTAAAGGAAAGTCAAATGAGCTATATCAATCCTAGTCCACGTGGTTGGAATGAGATAAACCGATGGCTGATTTCGGTTTTGTGGTTCCGGTTTGGAATAAGATATGAAAGGTTATTTTGGTTCAGTATAGATAAACCTTGTTGAAATGCTTTGATGTTTTGAGAATTGAACAGTTCCTCTTTCAGAAAAGATTTCTGACTTTACTTTCATTGTAAACTGTTGTTTTTGAAAAGAGGCATAAGATGGTTATTAATCACTGGTACGGTTTATCTTCATGTATCCTATTACAGTAATTCCCAAAAACCCTCTACTGAGAACCCTTTCGAGGATGATGTTCTCACCCCTTACATTTTTCCCCTTTCAGGATATGGGCGCAGAAGTTACGAAGAATTTATTTAGTTATTGTTGTGATGTTCTGTATTGCTTTGGACTATTAATTATTGTACCCTCGCCTTTATCTTGATATATTCTATAAGAGGGATAGGGATTGTATTGGTTAATGTCTGTAATATTATTTATATATATATGTATGTATATATATGGATGTACTCTTTATGAGTTTTTTGTAAGTTGTATGGTTTCTATGGATGTACGTTATCGGACAAAAGCATTTTTGGGAACGGTATTTGCGGTTTAAAGTTTTTAAACAGGCTCATATTTTAGTATTAAATAGTATAAGTGTCGTCGTAATGTCCGAGCTATCAGAGTTGCGCAGCCGGAAACGTGAGCTTTGGTAGTTAGGGTGTTACACCACGCGTACGCGCACTCCACGCGCACGCGCGGATGGCCTTCAAAAACTTCATCGACGCGCAAGCGTCATGCACGCTAACACGTGGATTAAACATTTGCCAATCGACGCATACGCGTCAACCACGCGTACGCGTGGGTGTCCTCGTGCCCCAAGCACAACACTGGCACGATTCTGGCATAACTCTTTGGAAAATGGCTGAGCATTGGGTGCAGCACAATCGGCGCGCCCGCGCACATCACGCTCACGCGTGGATGGCATTTTCCGGAAGAACGGCGCGCACGCGCCAAGTGCGCCCACGCGCAAGGGGTCATTCTGCTAAAAATTTTCTAAGTTAAAAGCTGCAGAATTCACCAATTTAAACCCTAATCTTCCAACGGACATAACTTTCTCATTTTAAATCGTTTTTCACCCGTTCTTCGAACGGCATGGACATCCCGGATCCAATTTCATTTATAAATAGATTTGGCACAAAACAGAGATCCGTAGTCCAAATTATGTCCCGCCAAATTATGCCCAAAAACCATATTTTTCATAAAAACCACAAAGTGCCATTTGCAAACAAGCCATTTCCAACTCTTTTCAAAATCAATCAAAACATGCCATTTTCATCCCTTTTCTTTGAAATCAATCAAAATATATCAATTTCAACATCAAGCCTCCTCAACTCACGCATTGACACATTACCACAATATACAAAGTCACTATCTCATCATTCTAACCCACTTCACCCAAGTGGCTCAAACTCAAATATATTGACATATCATATACTCTTACTCATGCCAATTCTCAACAACACCAATTCCAATAAATCATCATTGTACACAATCAATATCATACTCACCATCAACATGGTTCAACCCACAATTCAACCATAACCAATCATCAAGCATATATCACAACATGCACATTTCTCATACATCATACCACCAAGGCATCAATAACCATCATCACATATATGACCACATCATATATATCAACAATTCAATAACACCAACCATTCAATGCCTATCTTAGGGCCTCTAGCCTAAGTATTTCCTACCACATTACATATTAGATACGGGAAACCGAAACCATACCTTAGCCGATTTTCCCAAGCTCCACCGGAGCACTTCCAAACCACTTATCCACAAGCTCTTAAGGCCTCAATACCTCCAAGAACAGATTTTTCACCACCAAACCCTTTTCAAGCTTTTCAAAATCACCAATCAAACTCCAATATTCACATATACACAACCTAAGCCACAATCATCATGCCCATACACAACATCTCAATACCCAAACATCATAGAACAATAAAATTACACTAGGGTTGAGAATCTTACCACACCCAAGGTCCAAGGAGACAAGATTAACCTTCTCCTTCAAAAGAGTTGGGTCCTATAACATCTAAGAACCCAAAATCTCAACATTTCACCCATGAAACTCGAAAATAAGGGCTGGAATTTTGAACAGAAACTTGTGGCTTACCTCAAGATTGATTGTATGGGTTTTGTAGAGCTCTCCGCGGTGGCCGCAAACGGAGCGGCAAACGGAGTTCTAGATCAAAAGTTATGGTGGTTTGAAGATCAACCAAGGGAGAGAACTTGAGAGAGTGTTCTTCCTCCCTTTCTCTCTAATTTCAGCGTGTTTGAGTGTGTTGTGAGGAGAGAGAGTGTTGAAAACAAGGGTTTTGGTTTAGTTTAGTTGGGCCAAGGGCCCACTTTGGGTCCGGTTGGCCCGGTTTGGCCCGTTCGGTCCAATCTTGGTCCGAATACTATAAAATTGGTACCGAAATTCTCGTCTCAACCTCCTCTATCATATTTAGCCACAAAAATCACATTTTGGGCTTTCTAGAATAAATTCTCATTTATGGGCTAATTAGCCGTTAATTAACCGGGTTTTACATCCAACTTGTTGGACTTGATGGTGTTGCTGATCCTTCGTCACCGGAGAGTGGTGGTACCTGCAAGAGACTCCGATGCTTAAGTTAGCATGGGCTTTAAGCAAGTTTTTTTGGTAGAATCAGAGTATGAGTTATACCTGGGTGCTCCAGTGTATTTATAATGGTGTAGAGTGACCTTCTATCTAATCTTATCTTTGAGTGGAGTTATCTTATCTTTAAGGGGAACTGCCTTTATCTTTCTAGGCTTTGGCTGCCTTTAGACTTTGGGCTGTGTTCCTTTATTTGGGCCTACTTGGGCCTTTGTAGCGATTTGGCCGAACTCTTTGGGAGGAGGTTGGGTGATCCTGACCTGAAGAGGTCGGTAGACTTTATCTTCTATTAGCTCGGGTCAAACAACTCGACTCAGGGCATGAACAGTGCCCCTGCTTGAGCTTGATCTTTCTTTTGAGGTCATGTCTTTTGGCCGACTTTTGACCTCTTTTGGAGAAGCTGGGCTTGAGCATTGTTTGTTGGTTTTTGTAGAACTCCTTTTTAGTGGCTTTGAATGCGGAAAATTTCGTTTCGCTCTTTTTAACTGCCACGCGTGTTTTTGGTATCCGCATTTCTTTTTGGAAACGTACGAGGGTTTTAAAGCCCATTTAATTCTTCTCTTGCCGTTTCCCTCCTCTGCTTTTCATTTTGAATTCCTAAAGGCTTTGCTTCAATTTCTTCTTTTCACTTTTCTTCTTAAACTTGCTGGCGCTGCGCTCTTTTGTTCTCAAATCTTTTCGTTCTTGTGCATCCTTCTTTTGCTCAAAAGGTGATTGTTTGGCGTAGCTTTGTCGTTGCTTCAGTCTCTGGGCGTTTATCCTCTCCTCCTTTCTGTAGGTTGGTCTTCTTCTTGTCTCTTTCCTTTTTTACTTTCTACGTCGTTCTTTTCATGTATGACTTTGAGAAAGTTTTGATCTTGCTTGGAAAAAGTTTGAATCTTTCTGTATTTGCTGTGTTTGATCATTGCTGCAATGTGCGCTGTTTTAGGGCTTCTTCGATTTACCACTTGTTTTTGCCTCCGTTTACTTTTAAACGCGTAGATCTTTTTTGTTTGAAGTTTGGAGTAATGGACTGTATCAAAGGTTGCGTCTTTTTGATGACTTCTGCATAGTATGTTTGATGTCGCTGGCTTTATGTTTTGTATGGCATGGATGATTTCCTTTACGAGATCCCTTTTGCTGATAAATTATGAAAAGATGGTAACTTTGATGTCTTTTTGTGATTTGTGACTTTCTCTTCGGAGTGTCGCTATTGAAGGAGGGTTATTTTCTTGTTGATAGATGTCGGAGCGTAGACTATATATTTTTCCTAAATCCTTACTCTGTTACTGCCTCCAAAGGATGCCCCTGGACTTTGGTGTGAGTCTTGGGGTCTCCTTTTGCTGCTGTCTTTTCACTTCTAACATTTGTATGCTTTAGTTTGAGTTATATCCATATTTGTCCAAGCTGTTCTCTTGATTTGCCCGAGCTATTGATTAGTAACCCATTTTTCCTTTTTCTTACTCTAGGACTAGTTGACCCATGTCTTCTCGCAAAAATATTGTTGAGACGTCCTCCAAAGTCCCCGAGGGCATGTCTGACTGGCTGGACTCCCTCGTCTTGATGTGCGTTTCAGTGGTTAACTCTAAATACTGCATACAGCTTAGGAAACATCACAGGATTTGTAGTAGTAGAGATCAGGAGAAGAACTACGAGTTGGTAGCGCCTGACCCTGACGAGAGGGTTTGTTTTCCTTCTCCGACCCAAGGGGAACGTCCCTTCTTTTTTGCTTATGACTACTTTTTTAGCCAAATGAACATTACCATTCGTTTTACCTCCTTTGAGACTGACTTGTTGTGGTCCTGTAATGTAACTCCATCCCAACTCCATCTGAACTCATGGGGCTTCATTAAGATCTTTCAGTTGTTGTGTCAAGAATTGGATATCAAGTCTTCTCAAACTCTCTTTCTTTACCTCTTTGTTTTGACTAAACCTAGGATTTCTGCAAAAAAGAAGACTTCCTGGATTTCTTTCCGGTCTGCCCAAGGAAAGAAAGTGTTTTTTATGTATGATGAGTCCTTTAGGGACTTTAAGAACTATTATTTCAAGGTCCGATCTATTGAGAGAGCTCGGCCTTTTTTCTTAGAGCCGAATAATGAACCTGCCTTCCCCTTATGTTGGCAAAAGAATGTTGTAGTATTTAGGTATTCGTGGAAGATGCTAGATGAGGTCGAGCAGACCTTTGTGAATGTGTTGGAGGAGAATTAGGGGTAACCTCCCCATCTCGACACAAAGAAGTTTCTAGGGGACCTCTCACTTCTCCGAGCTGAATTGGGTAGTTTGCCGATTTCTTTGCTGGCTTTTTCTCTTTGTTTTGTTATTTTGTTTTGCCAATCCATCCCTTTCTCATTTTGCAATTCTGGTTTCTGCTGTGTTTTCAGAGATGGTAAAGAATAATGATTCCATGAAGGCTTTTAAGAAGGTGAGGAAAGCGACCGCGGCTCAGAACATCTCGGCCCGTGCTGCGGGGGAAGGTTCTTCTCAGGTTCCCCCTAAGAAACTGACCTCCGAAAGTCCTGGTTATCCTACTCATTAGGTCTATTTGGTTGATCCTCCCCGATCAACTTCTGGTGCTACCTTTTCTCCCACTGCTGGCCCTCCACCAAAAAGACAGAAAGCTGTTGAACCCTATGATTTGGATGCCCCCGACTTTGATGTTGTGGGGTTTATCGACCATCAAATTACTCCTTATGGTGTTATTCCTACGGATGATGTATCCATTCTTCGCCATTTGGACTTTATTACCCAAAGTAGCGTTAAGATGGCACACATAGGAGCAGCCTTTTTTGGACTGCTCAGGATGTTCTGGTTCATGCGACAAAGGCTTTTATGGAGGAGGCCAAGTCGGAGTATGATAGGATCAAAGGTTTGAAGGAGGAACTTGATGTAAAAGTGGAAAAGCTAGAGAAAGATTTGGAAAATGAGAAGACTCGGGCTACTGCTGCGGTGGCTTCTGCAACTCTGGTTGAGGAGATGGCGCAAAAGCATAAGGAGAGCTATGTCCGGACTTATGGTGAGTTGATGGAGGTCAGGGAGAGGTTGGAATCTACTCAAGCTGATTATACCGAGCTCCAGGGCCATCTCGTGGGTAGTGTGACTGCTGCTTATGAGAATTTGAAGGCTCAGGTTCGAGTCCTCGCACCCGAGCTTGACCTGACTCTCTGATGAGCGGATAATTTGTATACTTTTTGGCATTGTTTTTAGTATGTTTTTAGTATGATATAGTTAGTTTTTAGTATATTTTTATTAGTTTTTAGTTAAAATTCACTTTTCTGGACTTTACTAGGAGTTTGTGTATTTTTCTGTGATTTCAGGTATTTTCTGGCTGAAATTGAGGGACCTGAGCAAAAATCTGATTCAGAGACCA
>NC_029780.3:83488919-83489255 GCF_000817695.3 Arachis duranensis | reverse complement strand
GGAGGATTTTTATGTCATTTACTCATTTCTGTACACCTTAGGTTACTAGTTTTCTATAAGTAGGACCTTTGACTATTGTATTAAAGATCTTTTGATCACTTTAGATCTTAAGAGGACTTTGGTAGCTATCTTCATTTTTATGCTATCTTAGATCATTGGGAGACTGGCCATTCGGCCATGCCTAGACCTTATGCTTATGTATTTTCAACGGTGGAGCTTCTACACACCATAGATTAAGGTGTGGGACTCTGCTGTACCTCGAGTATTAATGCAATTACTATTGTTCTTCTATTCAATTCAGCTTATTCTTGTTCTAAGATATTCATTCGTACCCAA
>NC_029780.3:83477634-83488432 GCF_000817695.3 Arachis duranensis | reverse complement strand
ACATAAGTATCACTATCTTTATCTTTTATGTTATTTTCGTTCATCACTATATCCATTTGAGTTTGCCTGACTAAGATTCATAAGATGACCATAGCTTGCTTCAATACTAACAATCTCCGTGGGATCGACCCTTACTCGCGTAAGGTTTATTACTTGGACGACGCAGTGCACTTGCTGGTTAGTTGTGCGAAGTTGTGTAATGCCATGGTATTGAGCTACCACGTTTTTGGAGCCATTACCGGGGATTATGAGAGTTGTGAAAAAGTATTGTTCACAATTTCGCGCACCACTCTCTTTAGCTTGGACAATATTGTAGAGAATGGTAAGATTGTCTATGCCCCAGATGACGATGATGAAGATGTAGATCCACCTCCTGCGCCATCAACCAAAGATTCTGTTGCCCAAACTTCTCTAACTACTATAGCTGAGGTCGGCCATCCTGAGTCGGACCCTGATGTTCAAATCCTAAACCGGCCGGATGGAACCGTTGATGCTGTCCCGCTTGCGACTCGTCCTCCTTCACCTCGAGATGCCGCGACTGGGGAGTCTTTGAATCCTTTGTAGTTTCTGATTTGTTTTTATGGCCCGGCTTGTGGGTCTTTGAACTTTTTGGTTGTTTTTGTAATTGAGCCTGGTGTAGCATTCGGCACAACTTTATTTAGGAAAAACAAATGCTTTTGAACTCTTTGCGGTCGGCTTTTGGTAAACAAATGCTTTTGAACTCTTTGAGGTCGACTTTCGGGTCGCCTTCTGAGTCTTTATAGTATCTTTGCTTATCTTGATATGTTTCTTTGGTACTTCCAGGAATTTTAAGAGTGTTGGAGTTTTTGCTGTCCGACCTCTTTTTTGATCGCCTTTGTGTTTGTTTATTTCCTACTTTAGTCGAAGTGACCTTTGAGGCTGGCTTTGTTCGACTATTCTTTTTAGTATTCTCATAGAACACTTGTAAAACTGATTGGTCCGACTTCTTCATGTCGATCCGTTCGAAGTTATTTTTAGTAATCCATTTTTATGGGTTAGTTTTTATAACTTCTTGCATTAATTTGTTTTTATCACTTTTTCATCTTGCCAATTTTGTAGAAATCAGGTGGTGAGTTGGGTTCTCACTTGGCCAATCTTGTCGAAGTCGGGCGATGAATTTGGTTTTCACCTTGCCAACCTTTGTCAAAATTGGACGATGAATTCGATTTTCATCATGATTGGGCGGTGAATTTGGTTTTCACCTTGCCGACCTGTAGTTTTGTAATCGGGCAATGAATTTTTTGCGTTTAGATTGATGCGTCTTGGTAGTAAGACTTTGTAGAAAATTTGAAAAGTTTTATTCAAGTAGAAAATAGACATGTAGGCATAAAAATATATACATGTGAGTGCTTATCCTTCTAGATCTTGGTTTGGTGCCTCGTTAAAAAACCTTTTCAGGAAAAAGAGTGCACCTTGGCCTAAGATCCTAACTATAATACCTTCTTAGGTTGCAGGCATGCCATGACCTTGGTAGCTCTCGCCCCTCGAGTTCGGACACCCTGTAGTAGCCTTTTCCCAGTACCATTGTGACTCGGTAGGGTCCTTTCCAGTTAGCTGCTAGCTTCCTTTCTCCTGGTCGACCTGTTCTGATATCACTTCGGATTAGGATGAGGTCATTGTCGGCAAAACTTCGCTGTACTACCTTCCGATTGTATCTTAAGGCCATTCGGCGCTTTAACGTCTCCTCCCTGATTCGAGATCTTTCCTAGATTTCTAGAAGTAGGTCGAGCTCTTCCCTTTGAAGTTGGGAGTTAGCCTCTTCATTGTAGAAGATCGTTCTGGGGGACCCTTCTTCGACTTCCACTGGGATCATTGCCTCCATTCCGTAAGCTAGTCAGAAGGGTGATTCCTTCATTGTGGAGTGTGGAGTTGTCCGATATGCCCATAAGACTTGTGGAAGTTCTTCAGCCCAGGCTCCTTTTGCATCTTGTAGTTTCCATTTTAACCCGGCTAGTATGACTTTGTTTGCAGCTTCTGCTTGTCCATTAGCCTGGGGGTGTTCCATGGATGTGAATTGGTGCTTTATTTTCAAGTCAGCTACCAACTTCCTGAAACCTGCGTCTGTAAACTGAGTGCCATTGTCTGTGGTGATGGAGTGGGGAACCCCAAACCTTGTGACAATGTTTCTGTATAAGAACTTCCGACTTCTTTGAGCAGTGGCATTAGCTAGAGGCTCTGCCTCAATCCATTTTGTGAAGTAATCGACCCCTACAATGAGGAACTTGACTTGTCCTAATCCTTGGGGAAAGGGTCCCAGGAGGTCGAGTCCCCACTTTGCGAACGGCCAAGGTGATGTTACGCTAATGAGCTCCTCTAGTGGGGCGATATGGAAGTTAGCATGTTTTTAACATGGTGGACATGTCTTTACGAACTCTGTTGCTTCCTTCTGTAAAGTCGGCCAAAAGAATCCGGCTCGGAGTACTTTTTTGGAAAGAGCTCGTACTCTAAGATGGTTGCCACATATGCCACTGTGTATTTCTTCCAAGACCTCCTTTGTATTGGAGGTCAGCACACATTTTAACAAGGGTGTTGAGATCCCTCTTTTGTATAAAGTATTGTTTATGATAGTGTAATATTGTGCTTCTCGTCTTAGTCTCTTTGTCTCCTTCTTATCTGTAGGGAGTGTTGATAAACCGCTATTTTACGGTTTCTCTTGTGCTCAATTGAGTGGATTTTATCAATCCTTCATACACTTGTTCATACAAAATGCATGTTTTACATTATCCTTCCTGATTTTGTGCTATAATTGAAAACATGCTTCTTTGACCTTAATTTTATTAATTTGAGTCCTCTCTTATTACCATTCAATGCTGTGATATGTGCGTTAAGTGATTTCAGAGATCACAAGGTAGGAATGGCTTAGAAGATGGAAAGGAAGCATGCAAAAGTGGAAGGAATACAAGAAGCTGAAGGAACTACAAAGCTGTCAACCCTGACCTCTTTGCACTCAATCGACCATAACATGAGATACAGAGGTTCAAATGAGGCGGTTTTAGTTGTGTTCGAAAGCTACCATCCGGGGCTTCGCAACAATATATAATTTGCCATAGTTGCTTTGCTGTTAGGTGATACGCACGCGTGAAGCACGCGTACACGTGGATTGTGCCGCAGACAAGTACCACGCGTACGCGTGACAGAGCCGCGACCTGTACGTATCAAAAATCACCCCCGACGATTTCTGGGCTGTTTTTGACCAAGGTTTTGGCCCAGAAAATACAGATTAGAGGCAACAGAGTGGGGAAATCCATTCATTCATTCAGAGACATTCATACTTCTCATTCACACAATTTTAGGTTTTAGATGTAGTTTTTAGAGAGAGAAGCTCTCTCCTCTCTCTAGGTTTTTAGGAATTAGGAGTTCTCTTCTACTCTTATTGATTACTCATTGTTATTATTTTAGTTTGTGAACTTTTGATGTTAGATTCAACTTCCAGATTAACGCAATTGATTGTTTGGATTTTATTATCTCTTATTGCTTTTCTATGTTTTTATGTTATGCCCTCCAAGTACTTGACAAAATGCTTAGAAGGATGTTAGAATAGGATTTTATGTTCTTGGCTTGGTTGAGTAATTGGTAACACTTGAGTTATCAAAGTCCTTGTTGATTGATAATTGGAAGTTGCTGATTGATTTAGATTCCACTAAAACTAGTCTTTCCTCAGGAGTTGACTAGGACTTGAGAAACCAAATTGATTAGTCCACTTGACTTTCCTTCATTCTTTGAGGGTTAACTAAGTGGGAGTAATGAATAATTCTCATCACAATTGATAAGGATAACTAGGATAGGATTTCCAGTTCTCATACCTTGCCAAGAGCTTTTCCAGTCATTTAATTTTCATTACCATTTACTATTCTTTCTTCTTATCTTAAAAACTCCAAAACACATTTTTCCATAACCAATTATAAGCATACTTCCCTGCAATTCCTTAAGAGATGAGCTGAGGTTTAAATACTTTGGTTATTATTCATTAGGGGTTTGTAACTTGTGACAAACAATCTTTTGTACGAAAGGATTCTTGTTGGTTTAGAAACTATACTTTCAACGTGATTACTTTTGTGAATTCTTTACTAGCAAAAGTCCGTTCGTCAAAATGGCGCCGTTGCCGGTGAATTGCAAACGTGTGCCTTATTATTGGTCATTGTAAATATTTGTTTTTGCTTTTTTATTTGTTTTTGTTTTTAATTTTTATTAACTACTATGAATTCTCACCCCTCTGGCTTTATGTTTGGTTCCAATGTTGTTGTAAGGAATGGAAGCTATAATGAGAACATGCATCAAGGTTGGAAGAATCAAAGATGGGAGGAGCCACAAGGATTTGATCAACCCTCTTGGCAACAACCCCCTCCAATGCGCTATAGCCAACAACCACTCTATGATGCATACCAAGACAATAGTTATGGTGGACCTCTTCGTGACAACCAACCTCCACCAAATTACTATAGTCAAGAGCCATTCTGAGGTGCGTACCAAGAAGATGGATATGGTGGATCCCCTTTTAGTTACCAACAAGCCCCACCATATGCCTATGACCCCCCTCCTCAACATAGGTTTGAACCACCAAACTCACAAGCTCCCTACTACCAAACACCCTCATATGACCCTAACCCTTATCCACCTTATGAACCATACTTAGAACCACCCCCATTCCAGCACAACTACTCTCATGAGCCGCCACCTCAACATTCACCATCTCCATGCCCTTACCAAGAAGAACCACCTTCCTACCATGCAACCTTTCTCCAAAATAATAAACCCTCCTATCCACCCCAACCTCCACTGGATGACAACACCCTTGGTGCTATTCACTAAGGGCAAACAGAGCTTCATACCACACTTGCCTCTATCACTAGTCTCACCTTTACTCTTCAAGCTAATACATCCCGCATGGACCAATCCTCTACCTCAAATACTCAACCCTTAAGCTCTACTGTACTTCCTTTTTAACTACATAATGATCTCTCCATCCCATCACCACCCTCCATGGAAGAGCACCCATATGAATTAATCCAAGAGCAAGATGATCCCCATTATACTATGGAAATAGAACAAGAGAGATGGGATCGTCTTAAGGATACAATCGCGATGGATCGGTTACATGTAGCCCTATTTCTAGAAGAGCAAGAGTAGGCCCAAAATGTGGAGGTAGGAGAGACCCTTGAAGATGAAAAAGTAGTTCAAAGGAGTTGTCATAGAAAGGAAATCATCAAGGAGGAGTACGATTTTATGCTGAAACAACTGGAGGAAGCCGTAATTATTGAAAAGGAAGAAGTGGTTGAAGACTTATGAGATGCTGAACCTCCATGGGAAATTCAAGTTATAGAGCCTCCTTCAAAGACGTTTAAAATTGATGTTGAGGAGGGTGTACAACCTCCAAGGCATAGCCTGGTTGAAGACTTTGAAGAGGTTGATCAAGAGATGGACTCAATCATATAATGAATCCTTATCTACAATTGAATCCTCTCCCATTGGACTTGACATGGAGATTAAAGAAGAAGAAGCACAACCTCCCATGCCCTTGGAAAGTAGTGAAGAGGAGATTGAATTGGAAGAAAGCTACCAAGAGGAAGAGGTTGAAATTGAAGAAGCTTACAAGGAGGTGGAAGAATTCAAAGAAGAGCACAAGGGAGTGGAGCTTACAAGATCGTTAGAAATAACTCTCCCAAGGCCATTACCGTCCAACACAACATTCAAGTGGGTAAAATTCTTATCCTTGACCTTTACTTTCCCACTTGAATATGGGCTACTGGAGATGGATGGTCAACTTAGAGCTCTCTGTGGCTTTAAGAGTAAGAGGGAGGTAGTCAGTAGAAAGAGCTGTTAAGCAAGGTTCAATATGGTTGTATGCTCCAAGTTGAATTACAAAGGTTGGTTTAGAGCTCAATTGAATGGGTCTAGGATGTTGTTTGGATGCCTTAATGAGAATTCGAATTGCTTACCACCCGAATGGGATCATGATGATCAACTTGAAGACGGGTGTAGAATCAAGATTTTGGATCCGGGAGTATATGATGATTAGTTTTGGGAGCTCAAAGCTTATACAGCACTCCATCAAAGCTTGAGGAATTTACCTGGTATCGATAGAGCTTATTGGAAGTCCAAGCATTGGTGGAAGTTTCAAGACGAGTTTAAGCACAAGCCACCATGACAAGGAGCTCACCAAATATCTAACTTAAGGACAATAACTAAAAGTGCTAGGTGGGAGACAACCCACCATGGTATGATCGTTCTTTTCTCTCTTCTTAGTTTTCTTTTTAAGTGACTCTTCTCATTATTAGTACATATAGTTTGCATCTTCATCTGCATATTGCATAAAAAAATTTGAGAAAAAATTGGACAGAAAGTTGCATGAGAGCTGTGAAGGAAGTGTGCTTTATGCACAAGCAACACCACGCGTACGCGTCATTTGTGATTCTAGCACCTCACGCATACGCGTCAATGACGTGCACGTGTGACCCAGAAAAATCGACGTAAAAAGGTGTTTGGCCGAAAGTTGTGATGGCTGATGACTTGCATCATCTACTATTCTTTCTTGCATAAAGAAGATCATAAAAGAGCACAAATCTCATTTGATCAGTACAAGTCATGCATTATTTGATGAATATTATGGTACACTACTTTGAGATGAGTCATGCTGAATTGCAAGTGAAAAAGGTATCAAAAATGGGAAGAAGACAAACAAGAAGCTGGGCGTGTGAGACTGGCGTGTCACTTGGGGGCAAACGCCACAAAAGTGCACTGGCGTGGCACACCAGGAGCTAAGCGTGGCACGCCAGTACTAAATTCCAGAAGGGAGATCCAAGCATGCATGTGTGCGTGGCACGCCAGGGACTAGGCGTGGCACGCTAGTACAAAATTTCAGAGAGCAAAATGGAAGAAACAAAAGGGGCGTGGCACACCAGGTTGGGCGTGGCATGCCTGACCCATCAACTACTATGGGCGTGCCACTTGAAGTCGAAGGCGTGGCACGCCAACTCGCTACCTCAAGAAGAACCTCCACTACGGCGTGCCACTTGGTGTTGAAGGCGTGGCACGCCAGCTCAAAAAAGTCACTTTGGCGTGCCACTTGAAGATCCAGGCGTGGCATGCCAAGCTTGAAGAGTGTACAAATACATGGGCGTGCAACTTGAGCAGCATGGCGTGGCACGCTGGTGCAATGATCCAGAGAAGGGACTGAAGGCAATTGAAGACTAGGCGTGCCACTTAAAGTCGAAGGCATGGCACGCCAACCTCTCAACCTCACTTGGGCATGCCACTTGGTGCGAAGGCGTGGCACGCCAGTTCCAAAAAGTTACTTTGGCGTGCCACTTGAAGGCCAAGGCATGGCACGCCACTTACTGGAGTGAGACAAGATCGTGGGCGTGGCACACCAACCTTTAGGCGTGGCACGCTGGTATAAGTTTCCAAAGAGGGTGGAAGAGGCCAATTACATAGGGCGTGACACTTGGTATCGAAGGCGTGGCACGCCAATAACTATTCTTCACTTAGGCGTGCCACTTGAGCAACCAGGCGTGGCACGCCAGTGTCATTCAGAGGCCAAAGCATCATTGGGGCGTGCCACTTGAGTTCTTGGCGTGGCACGCCAAACAAAGGAACCACTCACTCATAAAGGGGCGTGGCACGCCAGACCCTGGGCGTGCCACGCTAGTATAACTTTCCAGAGAAGCTTAGCCAAGCACATAACAAGGGCGTGGCATGCCAGACCCTGGGCGTGCCACGCTAGTTCAAGTTTCCAGAGGCAAACGAAGTGGAAAAATCAAAGGGCGTGCCACTTGAGCTCGAAGGCGTAGCACGCCAACACAAGATTGCCACTATGGCGTGCCACTTGAGTTCGAAGGCGTGGCACGCCAAGGTTGATAGGGACTAGCGTGCCACTTGAAGGATTGAGCATGGCACGCCAAGCCATTTTGAAGGGCACGTGACATGCCGATGAAGCGCCAACCACACGCCAGCTAAGGAGTCACGTTTATTGAGTATTTTCTTTCCCTCCAAAATGAAATTTTCCCTTTTTCACTTTTGTAATTTCTTTATTTTCACTAGGAGCAGTATAAATACCCCCAAAGAGTATTGAAGAGGGGTTAAGCAGTTAGTTCTAGATCCACTTTTACACTCCACTTTTGAGTACTTTTCAAGCTATGAGTAGCTAACTTCCCTCCCATTGAGAGAGGGAGCTCTGTTGTACTTGATGGATTGATAATAGTGAAATTCTTATTCTCTTCATCTTCTCTTGTTTTACTAGAAGGAATTTCGTTCTTAATGCTTAGTGTTCAATTATCTTGGGAAAGAGATTGAATGCAATTGGGTTTCATGGGAACCTTGGGAAAGGAAACATGAAACCATGCTTGAAATCCCTTATCACACTTGAGTAGATTCTGGGTTTTGGTGATGGGATACGTGACATATAATCCCCCCTCTACTTGGACCTACAAGGGTGTGTGGTATAATCAGGGACCAAGCATATCTCTCTTCATGAGCAATTAGACCAAGGAATTGGCTATTGATCAAGATCTGAGAGATTGAGTCACCAAGGGATTGGAGCTCAATCAATCAAGATTGCCAAGAGGTTAATGAGTTGCATAATTGAAGAAGATATAAGCTAGATTTGATCCAAAGAGACAACATCTCCCAATCTCAATGAATTCTCCCATTCTTATCTATCCATTTCTTTATAGCTTAATTTTACATTCATCAATTCTCCATTCCCATTTACATTCAAGTCATTTATGATTCAGCACTTTACATTGTGCAATTTCTAATTCTGCACTTTATTGCTTTTCTCTATATTCTAGTCATTTACATTTATGCCATTTACAATTCTGCACTTCACAATCTTATCAATCCGCTTGACTAATTCATCAATCAATTAAAACTGCTTGGATTTGCCAATCTCTGTGGATACGATCCCACTCTACTGTGGGTTATTACTTGGCGATAATTTTGGTGCGCTTGCCAAAAGAATTAATTCACTAAATTTTAAAAGGGGTAGTGAATTCGACTCATCAATGGCCTGGTGCTGGCACTATACTAGAGGCACAAAATCACTCACGCGTACGCGTCCTTGACGCGTGTGCGTCATTTTCAATTTTGGATCATTCACGCGTGCGCGTGCCTGACGCGCACGCGTCACATGCAATTTTGGCCATAGCGCGAAGCAAACAGAGAGTTGTGTATGCGCGGAGCTGGCTTAGCGCGAGTAGCATGACCAAGGTCACGTGTACGCGTGACCGACGCTTACACGTCAATTGTGATTCTGCTCATCCACGCGTATGCGTGAGCGACGCGTACGCGTCGCGTCCCGTTTTCCATCTTACTCTTTTCTTCTCTCCTTTCTTATTCTTCCCTCCTTCCTTTCTTCTTCCTTTTCTTCTCCCTTTCTTTTCTATACTTGTTGTTTTCACATTGGTGTTAAAATTCTCTTACTCAACTGTTGCATATTTTTTGCATTATTTTGGGTGCACCTTGACTTGTTTGCTTTTTAGTTGACATTCCCTGTGCTTCTATTATTTTCTCACTTACATGTTGTTGCGACCATATAGTTGAGAACCTTGTTATTTGGCACTAGACCATATATGTTTTATTTCTTTTCATATATTTGCTTGTGGGTTCTTTCCCCTCCCTTATCCCTTTTTCAGGATGGCCACCAAGAGGGAAAAGGAACAGTTTCTATCTGGAGTAGTAAACAAGTCTGCCGCATGATCCTTGCAGAAAAAGCATCAGTTGGAGCCATCTGTCCACCTGTACATCTCTGCATGCATCGAGGACGGTGCAATCTTTAAGTGTAGGGAGGTCGATACCGACTTTCGTGGGTTAGTTTTTTTTCTTCTCAAGACTAATGTTTAATTTCCTTTGTTAGTTCATTGTTGCATTTGCATGTTTGATTGCATTATAGATAGACTTTGTGCATATTTTACCACTACTTGGTTGAAGTAATGATTTTCTTTTCAAGAAACTATTTTAGAGTATTTCACTAATTTGAAATTAAATTTTTAATAAACTTGTTTGAAGAAAGTTTATTTTAGAACATTGTTTAGAGCTCGAACACACAAAACCAGTGAGATTTTGAGCCTATATGATTGGTTGCATTTTATCAACCAATATTTTATTTTTGGTGTGTATTATTCTCTCTAAAATTGTGATATTTGTCTTGCTTAATTCTATATTTCCATTGTTTGATGTATGCATGCACTTATATGATTGAGGCCTTTGTTTCGCTGAGCTTACATACCTATATGGCCTTACCCTTTTGTTCTGAGGGTTACCTGAAACTGTAAGTCGATCTCGGACGAGATCTTCCATACTGGTCGGAGCTGTTGTGTCTGACCTATTGGATTTGGTGATGGTGCTTGTTCCGGGGGTTACCTGAAACGTGAGCTCGGTCGTCTTCGGAGAGGCCCGAGGTGGGGGTCAGGGACCCGAGCTTGATATGTGGAGTGGTTGGTGGTTGTACCTGCAATGACACTCCGATGCTTAAGTTAGCATGGGTTCAAGCAGATATGTGTAGAGTGTGGAATGTATGTCATACCTGGGTGTTCCAGTGTATTTATAGTAGTTGGCCGTGATCTTCCCTGGATAAGATATTCTTATCTTATCTTATCTTTTTGGGAGTTTTATCTCTATCTTTGCGGAACCGCCTTTCCTAGGCTTTTTCGACCTTTAGGTTTTGGGCTGCGTTCCTTTTGATGGGCCTTTTTAGCTTTGTTGTCCGAGGTCCGACCTCAGGCGTGGGCCTTGGGACGAGGTCGGACCTTTCATGGATTTTGCCGAGTTGGAGGAGCCCGGT
>NC_029780.3:83474775-83475729 GCF_000817695.3 Arachis duranensis | reverse complement strand
GATGTGTCTATGGAGCACCATTTTCAGTATATGGCGCGGAGTTGTGTCCAGATGGCTAGTCTTCATGCCGCTATTGCCCGGGAGTTCAAGAAATCCCCCATTGGTGCGACCAGCTCCCGACTTGAGAAGGCTCAGTCCGAGTTTGATAAGATTAGTCAACTGAAGGCTGCCAGGATTACTGAGTTGGAGGCCTCTTTGGAGAAAGAGAAAACTAAAGCTACCGCGGCTGTGGCGGCAGCGAAGACATCTGAGGAGATGGCGAAGGCGGCTACAGAGAATTATACTCGGCTGTATGCCGAGCTTGTGGAGACAAAGGAGAAGTTACAATCCGCGCAGGACGAGTTTTACGAGCTGGAAGGTCATGTGGCCAAGGGTATGGATGCTATGTTTGAAAATTTGAAGGCTCAGGTCCGGGTTCTTGCTCCTGACCTGGATCTGAGCTTATTTAGTACGGATAACGTTGTTGTGGAGGGAAAGATTGTTCCTGCTCCCAATGAGGATGAGGTTCCGGTGTCCGACCCCAAAGTTCCGGTGGAGAACCCGACTTCTCCTTTGGCCGGGGATTGTTCTGGCGTGGAGGTTTCAAACCGGGATGACGTTGCTGTTGATGCAGTCCCGATATCTATGTTTCCTCCGCAGCCTTCTGTTGATGTGGAGTCTGGAAAGGACCTTGATCCTCTGTAACCTTTTTGGTGTTTTGCCCGGCCTGTGGGCTTTTTGGATGGTTTCTGTGAACGCTTTGGACACCTTTTGCTTTATTTAGCTACTTGTAGTAACTTTATTATGCGGTGTTTTTGTTCGCGTTTTGACTTTTTTGTTTCCGCTTTTGTGCTTTTTAGTTGTTTTCGGATAACAACTTTTTAGCTAGCGTTGTCGAAACTTCCTTTGATTTCGTTCTTTCGCTTGTACTTTTAGCTGCTTTTTGTAAAGCAACTTTTTAGTAAGCGTTTTCGA
>NC_029780.3:83471506-83474068 GCF_000817695.3 Arachis duranensis | reverse complement strand
GTCTTAGATTACAGGCGTGCCAGGCCCTGGGCAACTCATTGCCTTCTGGGTCGGATATTTTGTAATAGCCTGTTCCTAAGACTTCTGTTACCTTGTAGGGTCCTTTCCAATTTGCAGTTAGCTTTCCTTCTCCCGATTTTTGTGTTCCGATGTCATTTTGGATTAGAATCAGGTCGTGAATGGAGAAACTTCGCTTTATTACCTTTTGATTGTATCTGAGGGCCGTTCGCCGTTTTAAGGCTTCTTCTTGGATTCGGGCTCTTTCTCGGACCTCGGGGAGGAGGTCGAGTTCTTCCTTTTGTGCCTGCGGGTTACTTTCTTCGTTGTAGAAGATGACTCTGGGTGACCCTTCATCTATTTCGATAGGAATCATTGCCTCCATCCCGTAAGCTAGTCGGAATGGGGATTCTCCCGTTGTAGAGTGTGGGGTTGTCCGATATGCCCATAGTACCTGGGGGAGTTCCTCAGCCCATGCCCCTTTGGCCTCTTGGAGTCTTCGTTTTAACCCTGCCAAGATGACTTTATTTGCATCCTCTGCTTGTCCATTGGCTTGTGGGTGCTCGACTGATGTGAATTGCTGTTTGATTTTTAGTTCGGCCACCAAGTTCTGAAAACTTGTGTCCGTGAACTGTGTTCCATTGTCTGTTGTGATGGAGTAGGGGACTCCGAACCTTGTGACAATATTTTTGTATAGGAATTTGCGACTTTTCTGAGCCGTAATGATGGCTAAGGGTTCAGCTTCGATCCATTTTGTGAAGTAGTCGACCCCTACTATGAGGTATTTGACTTGCCCCGATCCTTGGGGGAACGGGCCGAGTAGGTCAAGTCCCCATTTGGCGAAGGGCCATGGTGCGGTGATGCTGATAAGGTCTTCAGGTGGTGCCTTGTGAAAATTGGCGTGTTTTTGGCAGGGGGCATATTTTCACAAACTCCGCTGCGTCTCTTTGCAAGGTCGGCCAGTAGAACCCGGCCCGGACTACTTTCTTGGATAATGCCCGAGCTCCGAGATGATTCCCACACATGCCTCCGTGGACTTCTTCGAGGACGCTCTTTGTTTCTGAGATCGGGACGCACCTAAGGAGGGGGTTTGAGAATCCTCTTCTGTATAATACGTCGTGAATTAGTGTATAATTCTGGGCGTCTTTCGTGAGTCTTTTAGCTTCCTTTCTTTCGGTGGGGAGAGTTCCCGACTTCAGGTAGTTGAGTATGGGGGTCATCCATCCTTGCTGTTGGTTGGATATATTTAGCGTTTCTTCCTCTTTTATCACGGAGGGGGATTGTAAGGTTTCCTGGAGGAGACTTCTGTTGTTGTCTCCGGGCTTGGTGCTGGCGAGTTTTGAGAGGGCGTCCTCCCGGGCGTTTTGCTCCCGAGGTATATGCTGGATATGTATTTCTGAAAAGTGGCGTAATTGTGCCTGTGTTTGGTCTAGGTATTTTTTCATAGTTGGGTCTTTGGCCTGGTAGCTTCCATTTACTTGTGATGTGACGACCTGGGAGTCGCTGAAGATCGTGATTCTCTGTGCTCCGACCTCTTCGGCTAGTTTTAGACCTGCCAGTAGGGCCTCGTATTCGGCTTGGTTGTTCGAAGCCTGGAACTCGAATTTTTAGGGATAGTTCTATCCGTGTTCCTTGGTCGCTTTCGAGTATAACCCCGGCTCCGCTTCCTGTTTTGTTTGAGGACCCGTCGACATACAGGTTCCATGAGAGTGGGGTTCCGGGGGTCTCAGTGTATTCTGCGATGAAGTCGGCTAGGTACTGAGATTTTATGGTAGTCCGGGCTTCATAGTGGAGGTCGAACTCGGACAGTTCCACCGCCCATTGTAGTATTCGTCCTGCCAGGTCTGTTTTTTGTAGGATGTGTCTCATGGGTTGGTTTGTCCGGACTTTGATGGTGTGGGCTTGAAAGTAGGGACAGAGCCTCCGAGCTGCTAGAAGGGTTTCCCTTTCTTTAGGAGTGAGTAGAGAGGTAGTGATTTTATCGCTGATCCTGCCAAGAATCTTGATAGGGCGGCCAGCCTTCCATTCAGCTGTACTTCTTTGACACACGTCGGGCTCTTCATATTGAGTATCGCTTGGCATTTGTCCGGGTTTGCTTCGATGCCCCTTTGAGTCAACATGAAGCCTAAGAACTTTCCGGCCTCTGCGGCGAAGGTGCACTTTGTCGGGTTAAGTCTCATGTTGTGTTTTGAAGGTGCACTTCGTCGGGTTGAGTTTCATGTTGTGTTTTCTGAGGGTGCCGAAGACACTGGTGAGGTCGGTTAGCAAGTTTCTGTCTTTTTGTGTCTTTACCAGCATGTCGTCGACGTACACCTCTAGTTGTATTCCGATGTGCTCTGAGAACACTTTGTTCATTAGCCTCTGGTAGGTTGCCCCTGCGTTCTTCAGCCCGAAGGGCATTACTACGTAGCAGTAGTTTGCCCTTGGGGTTATGAACGAGGTCTTTTCTTGGTCAGGTCCGTACATCAGGATTTGGTTGTATCCCGAGTATGCGTCCATGAAGGAGAGGTATCTATAGCCCGAGGCTGCGTCTACTAAGGCGTCGATGTTTGGTAGTGGATATGG